>NC_030429.2:5512585-5812585 GCF_001660625.3 Ictalurus punctatus
AATGCAAAATTATTCACAACAAGTGTATCTATCATCCAATAAAGCTCTGCTCAGGTCATTTCCGCTGATCGGATGGCAGACTAATCCCCCAGCATGCACTGCTATTGAGCACCTGTGCCAAGATCATGATGATCCCAAGTTTATTGCTCTCAGCAAGGGTCATATTGCCTCTCCTGATGAACAAGCACACCACAACTACATATGAAAACCCACATTTGTCAGAAAAAAAGTGTTTAATAGAGCCCTAGAAAAAAGACCAACAATGTAAATCATAAACGTTTGATTTACTGCTGTATTTCATGAAGGTTTTGAATGGTTGCACCATCCAGCAATGGCATACGATCTACAACAGTGACAAGAACCTTCACGATTCTTCAAAGCCATGTCCTAAATTTCATGCACAATGCTATGCCTTCAGCTAAATGAAATGGACAAATATAGCAAAAAGTAGCAACAGATGTCCCATTGACCCAAGTCATCCTTTTTATTTTATAACACAAATGAAAATGTTATTTTATAATGCCCTAATATATATTACATATATATCTTTTATTATTAAGATAACTATGTTTATGGAAGCAGACACACAAATCGTTTTTCTACGCTCAGAAACAATCCTGATAACAGGAGTGTGTGCACAGATGGGAATGTAAATAAAAAATGAAGAGATCGCGAAAAAAAAAGAAAATCTGTTCAAGGCAAAATGATTGGAACATTATTATTTTTTAATTCATTATATTGTTTTATATTCATTAATTGAGCCTAGTAAATTGTATACTGAAATGGGAAAAAAAAACATTCGTACTGTCACACTTTTAGTAAATATTTCAAAATGGACTATTTTGAAGCCAACTTGTTATTAAGCTGGCAAATTCAAAACAATTTGCTCAGCTAAAGTTGTATGAAAAGATACTAAGTTTCTACTTCTTCAAACAAAATCCAACCACATTGCCCTTGTCTGTTCAAATCCATACAAATCTCTCAAGCAATCAGATGTCAAGTATTTGAACAACAACAACAAAAAAAAAACATTAAATCATCAGGAAGTCTAACCATTCCCAGCCATCGTACCTTAAACTCCTTCTCGATGTTGGCCAGTTTGGCGAGCTCATTGCTGAGCTCCAGGGCGGTGAGAACGGGGTCTTCACTGGAGAGCGAGAGGTATGCAGGGCTGGCCAGACCACGGTATGCGTTGATTCTGGACCTGGAGTGGCTGAACGAGTCCTTCCTGTGTTTCTCCGTGCAGTCGGCGCACTTGCAGAAGTAGTCGTGCGGCCGCTCGATGCGTGCACCTTTTATCAGCAGCATGTGCACCACTTCGTACTTGTGGCAGTGGGCGGCTAGGATGATAGGTGTGATGTCAGGTGAGAAGCGAGTGCCGTCTTCGTCGTATGAATAAAAGTCGTCGTCCTGCAGCTCGCATGGGCTGCGCGTGAGCCTCTCTCCACCGGCGAATGATGGGTGGCCCAGCAACGCCTCCACAATGCGCACGTAGCCCTTTGAGATGGCCAGCAGGAGGGCATCGCCAACACGTGCCAGGTTCTCGCGCCGCAAGAGCAGCTCAGTCACTTCCAGGTGCTCGTTGCCTACGGCCAACTGCAGCCCATTTTGGCCCATGTAGTCCATACAGTTCACGTTAAGCGTGGGTGACTCTTCCAGCATCTTACGCACTACCGGGATGTTGCCGTACTCGGCTGCATCGAGGAAACGCTCCTCCTCGGCTGTCAGGCTGCTTCCACGTGCATTGAACATGAATGCTGGGCCACGAATTGCCTGCCGACGCCCTTTCTCACGCTGCAGGGTCATCCTCTGTGCTGGAAAAGAGTCCACAGTTTTCCTGGAAGAAGAAATAGACAATCGATTGGCACCTTGTAAGGAAAACGTTGTCTGACTAAATCTCGCTGTACTAAGATAAAACTTCCAGACCCTCCCAATTCAAGTGAGTGGAAACAGCTCTGTATTCCCCTGCCTACTTTTGTCTAATATGCTAATCTGTGTTGACATTGTCCCATCAGGTAGCCACCTCTGCGAAGGAACAGATGATTGACATTTGGTTTGGACTATTAACTCGTAGGGGGGGTCTGGTGACAGATGAAGTGAACACAGCGAGAGCAGCCATCTTGGGAAAAATCCCTGTGGATAGTGCAAACTCATCCTGGTTTTAATAGCTTTTTAATAAAACACAACAGATGCTACAGGTGGATGCCTCATCACAGCTCCTTCTGTGCCAATTTTAGAAAACATTTATGAACACAGTCATACAAGAAATAACAACACAATCTATTTGAATATTCTGCATTTGAAGTATTTTACAATTAGACTGTCTCCAATTTAAATATATACACTTCAGTGTTTTGAACTAGACATTGTTCATAGTTGAACATTTAATTAATGAATCTGTAAACAAGTAGTGTTTCTCTTAAGAAACCTCGAGAGGAGCCAGACTCAAAAGAGATCTCATCCTATTCTGGGTAAAACCAGACAGTGGGATTACTACATTCCATCGATGGATTATCAACTAAATCTAGAAAGACATCCATATATGTACCTCTGATTTACCTCCTAATGAGAGCAACTCACAACTGCATGGCAACTTTGTGAATCTTTACTTAGTATATGCAAGTTAATGATGTTATTTTTGGTATACAACCTGTCCAAATATAGTCACACACTTTGAAAATAACTAGCAGGTCCTGATAGAATGTAATATCTGCATTTTTATTCTAAACTTTTGCATTTAATGCATTTCATTCATTGCAATTCATTGCCAGTAGGTAGTATTAGGAGGCCTATACATATATTTAATTTTATACTAATAAAAATGGACAAAGTACATAAAACATAAGTGAAAGTATGGGTAGTGTGTCTAAATCCTAATTAAATGACGAAGTTGTTAGACTGCAATATACCTGAGTAAAAAGTTATAAAGTGTCATCATTGACTGGATTTGTCTGAATAAAAAAATGGATTGGTTTTTCATGAAAATGTAACAGAAAATGTAAGCTGTAATTGTAAGAGAGCATGTATTTACTTTATAAATCCTATAAACTGAAGTTAGTGCTCAATATATAATAATTACAATTTCTGGGGTCCATTCCAGCTCGAGCACACGCTGTCATTAACGAACTGAAATTCATGTCAGTTTTTAAAAGATTCTACTTTTCACTCAAGTTGTCAAGAATATTTGTAATGAATATTATTGTAATCTGTAATGCATATTGTTGTATTAAATTAGAAACGAATGCACAGTAGCATTCACAGCATTGTCACTAGCGTTGTCGCTCTAAGACACTTGGACCCAACTGTATTCCAATAACATCAGTGTAATATCAAATATCTCCACTGTACACTCACTCGTTTTTTTTTTTTTTTCAAACCACAGCAATGAAAGGATGTTTGTCAGTAATAAGTAATAAATGCTAAATAGAATTACACTCCAAGTCTCAAGAGTCCATCAGCTTCCCTTTACAAGAGCATCAGTGGAGCAGGGGACTGTACTTCTGAGAGCAGAGCTGCTCATACTAGCTCCAGTTTACGGTCTCTTCACTGCAGAGTGGCTTAAAACGAGACGGTGATTTAACTTGGAACCAGATGTGAACATCCACAGTGCTTTCCACAGCCAATTTAGACCAATATTACTGCTCCTAATGTCTGCTTATTCAGTGGGCCGTTTAAGATGGCCTCAATCTACTCCAAAACATGATTTGTACAGAGAAGCTGATTTCAACTGGGGCAGAGAAAATCACCAGTATTTTGCTAATAATTTTAAAAAAAAAAACGTTTAGAATGAAAGATTGTTTCTTTATACTGTAAATACAGTATATATTACATTTTGAAGCTTTGTGACAGCATCTATTGTGCTGTATCTCTTCTCCACAGGAGGGTTAATAAAAGCGGATATGACAGATTTTATTGCTTTCCTGCACCTTACATGGTACTGTAATTCTCTGCACCTTTGCACCACATAATCACGTTCTGCACCTCAGGCAACTTACACTTCTGAATTATTCCCCCTTAAATGTTTCTGTTTGGGGTATGAACCTTTTACTTAAAGTAGATTTGCAGTGTTGCACCAGTATTTTAAGCTATACAAACTGCAGACTACAACTCAATCCGTACTTATTAAATTATGTAGTTAATTCAATAATTAATTAAAAACATGAAACACCATTTATTTATTTATTTATTTATTTATGTATTTATTTATTTATTTATTTATTTATTTATTTCTACCCATTGTGCTTAGCTTTGTACTTTGTGTTTGTAAGTTTGCCTTTTGTTTACTTTTGTCTATACTAAAAAATCAAAAATACATGAGGTAATTAATTTAAAATACCAGTTTGTTCTCCACATCTAAATCTTTAGATTTGTGTTTAAAGTTTGCTTTTATTTACTCTTGTCTTACTTTACTTACCTGTGGGTTTTTTGTTTTTTTTTTTCATTTAAAGTGTGGGATGTAGAACTGAAAGGCTTAATTTTGTTGTGTAATGTCCTTAGTGACAATAAAGTTGACTTTGACAAATAAAGTGAATTAAATTAAATAACATTGTTTAAGAGAACCTAAAAATGTATTCACTTCTTATTACACACAAAGCAAAACCATATGAAACCACCAGTGTTGCTAAGTGTTTTTTCTATATGTGTCATTGGGACTTTTTTAATTTATGGATTTCTCCTATGAGACATGTGAAGCCAGCCAACTACATCTTTTCAAACTTCCGTTCATTCTGCGTCACAGGGCAGCAAAACACACTCGGAGGAATGTGTTATCTGCCCCCTTCTGCATGCATGAGCTCACACACACACACACACACACACACACACACACACACACGCACGCACGCACGCACACACAATCAAACCCCTGATGTGATAATGGAGACAAAATGGGCGTTGACAACAACATGTAAAAAATAGATTTGTTCAAGTCAGGTATTTGATGAAATCAATAGTGAAAATAATCAAGGCACCTCTCAGGCCTCAGCTAGGGGTCTTTGCCCCTGTGTACATTCACTTGATTGACTTGAAGTTTAATTGATAATTGAGACAAACAAAAGACTTATATCCTCATAAGCAGAATGTAAAAGCATACATTAATCGCAACCAAAGACAGGTGAGCTGTCAGCTTTCTTGATTTTTCTGACATGAGACAGCTGTTAAGAAAAGAATGATGAGAATTTAGAAAGTTATTAGAACAAATGACTTGAAGTCATTATATGAGAGTGGGCATAGCTCTTTAGCTCTAGTTTATTTTTAATACCACAGCCCTACTAAATTCTTATCCTCAGAAAGTATTGATTTTTTTTCTTTTTATATAACAGCAGCTCTGACATTACCAGCTGTAATTCAAATAACAATTTAAAATGAGTGTACTTCTAATATATTATAATTTCTACAGTCATTAGCAGGGAATTGTATCATGGACACTCCATGAAATCTAAGACTAATAATAAACAGAATAACATATATAAATAATAATATAAAATTAATATAATATATTGATATATTATAATATAGTAACAAATACGAATAAATCACATTGATATTAATTAATAATAATATGAAATATAAATAATATAATAATAAGAAGAAAAACCTATAATCACTGATATGGTAAATGATTCTGTGAGGAGAAAATGATTTAACATTTAAGGAAGGAGTCTCCAGTGTCAGCCCTTTGTAACACAGGAAAGTGCTAATAGGACTTTCCACTTTTCCGATTCTTAGTAAAATGACAAGCCTGATTTTTTGTATTTCAAGAGAGAAAAAGAGAAGATAATGATAACAAGTAGGTGGTAATAAGAACTATTCTGTTTCGTGGATGTTCCACAACATTAAATGTAACTATAAACAGGTAAAAAATAAATAAATAAATAATAAGAATAAAAAACAATATAAAAATGTAATTGGTTTTAAATTGCTGTAGTATAAGAAAAATAAAATGAAGATCATAAAGATATGGAAAATAATCAACTCTGCGGTGATAATGGCGTCACACCACTTTCTTTTTCTTATATAACAACATAATCCACTTAAAATGTCATTTAAAAGTGATATCTTTGGGGCTATTGTGATTTCTCTCACCATGAAGCAGTAGACATGGCCAAAGAAAACATGTGTCTCAATCGGTCTTTGACCTGGACAACGCTCTCATAGAGCAGGAACAGCGGCAACATCTTCTTGTTGTGTTAACGCTCATTGTTATACTGGATAAAACATATAAATAAATGACCTTATAGCTAAACATGAGTCTTGAGGGAGGAAAAACCTCTTTCAGCACAGATTTAAATCATGGTAGTAGCTGTGAGAAAACAGGCAAGAAGAGTACATGAGAACTTGATTTTTAAAAAAAAAAAATACAGACTTCATTATTGTGAAAAATGATTTGATTGAAACTAATCATGCAGCTCATTACTCACGTCAATCTGCTATTTGATCCAATAATAATCAGTCTTTCAAGCTGACATGAGTAAGTTTTACTACATTTTTTATTTAGCTGCTTCATACTCAACACAAACACATGCAAAAACCTGGATCATGATGTAGGCTTCATTCAGGAAGAAGGTAACGCATGCCAGTGTAATAATCTATTTCCATATCTGCCTGGAGAGTAGCTACATATTACAGACAGTAAGTGAGCTGTAATGGGCACGTGATGTATTGATGTACTACAAGGCACCGTGTTCCCATTTCCCAAATATTATTATTTTTTATCATATGCAGGCTCAGAGAGAAACAATATTACATCCTCAATGAGAAGATGAATTGGTGATCAACAGATGAGACCTAGAGATATATAAGTGTTCCCTAGGAGAGTGCCAGCCTAACACCTCTTACAGAAGCAGCGAGATTACTTCCTGTTTGCCTTTGGTTTGTTTCCAATCCTTATTCATTATTATAGGCCCCATATTATGAATTTTCTGTCTAATTTTTCACCTTTGTCTTGTTTTGTTGTGGTCTTATAGTCTTTGTTTCCGGACCCCTTCAAGATCTTGTTTCTTGTTTTTTTTATTTCTCTAGTTTTCCCACTCCAGCCATGGTATAGTTTCTGGTTTCAACTTTTTGATCTGGACTATCTACCATTATTCTGGTGTTATGAGAATAATTGTTGAAAATCCCAATGAAATCTGAGCACTCACTGTGTATCCAACCATATGGAGTTATTTCTGTGCATAAGGTATTAAATAAACTGACAAGCTCTACAAGCAAATGATTAACAAAGATCTAAACAAACAAATGGTTGTTGCGGACACTGTAAGAATAAACTCAAACTTAATGTAATGCAGTCTGTCTGTCAACTATGCTTTCTCTTTTTTGGTGATTTAAAAAATATATATATTATTAAGGAGGTAATGATCAAGAATTTTTCTATCAGTTTTTCTATCATCTATTTTCTGTTTCTATCATCTATTTTCTGGATGAGGTGAAAAAGTTAGTAGCCTGGTGCCTCAGCCTGATGCACAGGCCATACATATTTCTAAACCTGCATCCCAGCTCTATCTCTGTCCTCCATGACATCTGCTCCATTACTGGCCCTTTAAAATGCTTGCTCTGTCACAGACCACCAGATGCCTTATCCTCCAAGGGCACACAAGATGCCTGCTCAACCAAAGACCTTCAAGACCCCTGCTCCAACAATAGAGCCAACTTGTCCACCATGTTATCCACCGTCATGAGTGTCAAGACACCTGCGCCACCAGAAGTTCCAAGAAACCTGCTCCACCAGAAGCTCCAAGACACCTGCTCCACCAGAAGTTCCAAGACACATGCTCCACCAGAAGTGCCAAAACACCTGCTGTACCAAGATACCTAAGATGCCTACATCTCCAAAGGCCAACAAGACACCTGCTCTGCTATTACACCCCAAGCTACTCTGTTCACCACGCTGTCCACCACCAAGTCTACCCAATACACCTGCTATACCTAGAGTCCCAAAATTGCTGCACCTCCAAAGACAAACAAGAGACCTGCTCCAGCAAGAGTTCAAAAAGAACTACTCCACCAAGTTTTGACAAGATGCCTACTCCCCCAAAAACCAACAAAATTCTTGCTTCGCCAAAGGCTGCCAAAGGTTGCCTACTCTGACTAAGGTCCCTAAGACACCTGCTCTGAAAAAAGTTCCCTATACATCTGTTCCACTATCCCTAAGCCATTAGCTCTGCCAGTGACCCCAGAGATGCCTGCCCTGCAAATGGACTCAAAGTAGTCTGCCCTGCTACTGGGCCCAATGATGCCTGCCCCATAAAACCCTGCTTAGCCCCCTACCATATTGACAATCCCACTGGATGCTGGATCATTCTGGTGCCCGATCAAGTGTAGATCAAATTTGTGATCTAAGAAGTGCAAACTTGTGTGGGTAGAGCTATGCACCCTCAGTGGTAAGTCAGTATATAGTTTCATTTAGTATACAGTAATAGTTGCTCATCATCTAACTTTACATATCACTTGTGAGGTTTCTTGTGGTTTTCCCTCCAACAGTTCAGCAAAAAGGACTAACATACAAAAAAACAAAAAGCATTTGTTATTTTGACCCACAGCCCTGCCACAACTGGAATCGCTACTATAATATTGATGGGTACACAGTAAGTAGATACTGATAGTTATAGTCTGATCAGTATTTCATTTCATAAGGCATTGCAGTGTCCCATCCAGTGCTGTTTCTAACACAGTGATAGCTTACATTCACATTTATTCATTTGATCTGAAGTGACAAATGAGGGAGAATCCAAGCACAATGTTGTGGAATTGAGTTTCCATCAACCAGGAACCAGAAAATGCAGCATATTAAACACACTTATACACACTCTCGTATAATTCTAATATTGAATGTTATTCCCATTTGCTTGTATGTTTCTGTTACTGTACATGTACTTATCCATAATGCCTAACCATAACCCTAAGCTCAGTACCCCTAACACTAACCCTAACCCTTAGTGTCCAAAGGGAAAGTCTTTCAGACAGCCACATCTAAACAGAAGATATTTTTTCTTTATTAGGTTAAGTGTTGTAGCTTTTTGCCAATCAACATCTAGTATTTATAAATTGCTTTTTCAAACGGACAAGCTGCGACATTGGAGAAGTGTGACGCTGCATGAAACGTGTTTACCAAGAGAACGAATGCCTAATAACAGACACAAATGTGAACAACAAGGTTCGCCACTCAGGTAACAGCAGAATAAAACAATGGTAACACTTTATTAGGATAGTCCGTGAAATAAGAAAACATCTACAGACTGTCATCAACCAGCATGTCAACTCATTTTAAATGAAATGTCAACTAATAATGCTAGCTCAGAATTTTTAGTAGATCATTTACAGACTATCAGATTGTCTCTAGTTTTATCCCTAGTCTTATCACTATGTCAAATTCAGTCCATGTGTATTCCCTTGATCCAATTTGTGAAATGTTGTTGAGAATCATTTAAGAGCCTGATGGTCTTCAAATGGATTGAGGACTGTCTACAATGAACAATTCAAATAAAGTATTACCAAGAAAATGTAGTAACTGCTCTCTCTCTCTCTCTCTCTCACACACACACACACACACACACACACACACACACACACACACACACACACACACACACACACACACACACACACACACACACACACACAGGGGGAGGGTGCTGTTTAGACAAGACAAAGGCTTTGCAATGAAGTAGAGAATAAGAAAGAATGATGACAATGGCAAAGGAGCTTCTTATTGATGCCCACTAGCTGAGTCAGTATTACTGTAGGTAAAAGTGAACCTAATTTCCTCTGCCCTTTGGAATTATGTTATTATGTGTTCACTTAAAATGTTAATTATTGTAAATCTTAAGACCATTTACCGTCTCTACAAAGCAAAGTAGATAACCAATATAAACTAAAGAAGGATTAATCTTTTAAATTTTACCTTTTAAAAGAGACCGTAAAGGCTCTTTGGAGCAATGGCAGAGGAACCATTAAATCAGATTCAGGATCAAACGCTGTTTATCTTGCCAAGTATCTTACACATATGAAGAATTTGTCTTGGTGTGTTACACACTAACAGACTACACAAATTATGCAGAAGGGGAAGGAGGTACACATAGGCACAAAAAGGTAGATCAATTGAGCTATAAGAAGATTCATGATGTAGATGTGCAAAAAATTATACAAAACAATAGAGACATAAGGTGAGGATTGTATATTGTAATCAGCCTAACTCTTATCATCATCATTGTCAGTGACTATGTTTACATGGACAGCAGTAATCTAATTATTGATCTTATTCTGAATAAGACAATATTGTGATTAAGGTGTTTACATGAGTCGGTTTTAGAATATTCCTTTCATGATCCTGGTTTACATGTTATAGAACATAGATCGATTAAAGACACACGTCATTACGTCCAACGTTCCCTCCGGAATTTCACGTATCGACATACAGTTTGTCTTCGTTACGGTACTGTATACAGATTTAGGTGTTTCATTGTGTGTAATTTTACGTAAGCTTCAAGTGCAGTTAATTATTTGTCATGCTGTACGTGCAAATAGACGACTGCTTGAAGCCGTGGGCTGCGTCCTAAACCGCGTACTTACCTACTATATAGTAGCTGAGATACATGTATTTCACCTACTATATAAATGTATTTCTCCTACTATATAGTAGGTAAGTATGCGGTTTGGGACGCGGCCGTGCTCTCTTGTTTGCTGTAAAACGGTTGAGCACCGCCGTGTGTGTACGTGTCCTGTCACAAAATGCGGTGAAAACTCTCACACGACGTTAATAATGTGATTAAGGGGTTTACATGTCTGTAATACACGTCGATAATGCGACTAAAACAGGAATACTCCACACGTCTTAATTCCATTTGTGTTTACTTCAAGTATGATTTTTAGTCAAATTAAGGTCATCAATAATCTCGGTTTACATGGTAGTTGCTTAATCGGGTTAATATCGGATTATTATTGTTCATGTAAAAGTACTGAGTGTAATATCGCTAACCACAACTAAATGTTTCACACACACACTCTTTTGTCTTACTGTCCTTGTGAGGACTTTCCATTAACATAATTATTAACGCAGCTAAATAATGCCCACATCTAAATCTAACCCTAACCTTAACCTCAGAAACCAAAAGGAAACCTTTTACAAACGTTTTACCTTTAACCTTTTAAAGAAGTTTATCTTGAAGGGAGCAGTCAAACAAGATCTGTCTCTACAAGATCAAAACTGTCTCACACACACACACACACACACACACACACACACACACACACACACACACACACACACACACACACACACACATATATATACATATATATATATATATATATATATATATATATATATATATATATATATATATATATATATATATATATATCTCCACAGGATGGCGCTACATTGTCTTTACACACACTGGACATTAATTGAATTATTCAGAATAATTAATTTAACAAGTCACGATACAAAATATGTATTTGTAGAAGAAGAAGAATATCAATAATAATAATAATGCTATTATTATTATTATTATTATTATTATTATTATTATTATTAACAATAATAATGCTGCACATAAAACCTGCATCTGTATCCAGTAACACAATCTTTCACACCAGATCTCTGATAATAAAACTGCATGCACGCATTATAAATATCAGGTTTCACATTGTATCAGAAGTCCCGTCCTTTCATTAGGTTTGTCTTTTCCTTTGAACTTTCCACGGATAGCTGTTGTACACTGTTTAGTGTTCACTGTGAGCTACTCACATGTTGTAGCGGTAGTAGTGCGGCGCGTCTCTGGCACTCTTCACGGATTTCAGGTAACATGCATCCACACCGCCGTTCTCCTCTTTCCAACACGGCTCAGCATCATCCTCGGGCACCGACACCCTTTTATGGTATTTGGACAGCCTGCTTTTGCCGGACATACAGGCGAGGGCTGCTTCTCCGCCTGAGAGCACCGGATGCGCGCGCACCGCCGGTGCCGGAGCTCAGCGCGCGCGCCAGGGTTCAGCTGAAGTGCACTGCAGTGGAGCGGAGCTACAGGCAAGTTCATCAGTCACAGTGATACTCCTGTCCCTCCTCCTCATTATTCATTAGTAATTCAAATTTAGCTGGTTGGGGATATATATAAACACTTTTTTTTTATGTTACAACCAACCCCCAATGATCACGAAGGACACTGTTTATATATGCTTTATTATTCAGCATGTCTAGACAGTGGAAAAGGAAGACAGGATGGATAGGGTTGTACCTGCAGACATCTTGAAAACGGCTGTACTTCATGTCATACTGGGGAAATCAATCAGAGGCCCAATCTATGTGCCATGTTACTTTGGGCAGATTTTGCAAAGCTTTGCAGAAACTGACCGAGGAAGGTTCAAGTGAGCAGACTGCCATAGCAGTCAGAAGGTCTTCAGTGAGGTCTTCTGTGAGACACAAGAAAGTTCTTGACTGGCTATTTGATGCAGGCAGCAGACCTGTATTATGGACTGACTCCACATGAGGTAAACATATGACAGGTACAGGTTAGCCAGTTAAGCCAAAGTAGAAATCGGATATCACTTTATGTATCAAATCTTACTTATTCTACATTTTAGGTCAGAAATTTTGCATATCAACTGGCAGTTCTTTATAAACTTAAACACTCCCAGTCTTGAGATAAAAAAAAAAAAAAACATCATGCCAACCTGTCCATGAGACAGAGGCAACTAGTCTGGCACAAGCTACAAGCTTTAACCATTCAATTGTAGAAAGATTTTCAAGAACCTAGTGATGAGGTAGTGATGGTAGTGATAAACTGTATGGACTATGGATGAGACCAGTGTTACAACTGTCCAGACATCTGACTGTATAGTTGCATGACGTGGGATAAAGCAAGTTGGCTCAAGCTCAGTGGAAAGAGGTGCCCTTGTCTCAGTAGCATGTGCAGTACAATCACTGTGAAAAATCATCCCAGCGTTCTTCGTTTTCCCATGCAAGTGGTATGAGGACCTGATGGGCCACCTGGGAGTGATGGGAGTGGTAACTCTTCTGGTTGGATGATAGAGGATGATTTCCTCTTGGTTCTCAGGTACTTTGTCAAGCATACAAAGGTCTGTCTGGAGAAGAAGGTGTTACTCCAGTTGGACAATCGCACCTCACATATTTCAGTAAATACATTTGATTACTTCAAGGCAAATGGGATTGTGCTTCTGTTTTCTTCCCCCTCACTGTTCACATAAATTGCAGCCACTAGATCAAAGGAACTATTTAAGAAAACAGTAAATTCAGCAAGTGATGCGTGGATGTCCATTAAACCTGCAAAGACCATGACACCCAAAAACATTCCGGCTGGATTCAGATCCATTTGACTATATAACCCAGACTTTTTCAAGAGTCCGACTTTGCACGTCACAAGCAACTGACCATCTGGACCCAGCTACTTAGTGGACTCCTCTCCAGCTCAGCTAGCCATCTCAGCCTCCTCTCCAGCTCAGCTAAACACCTCAACCTCCTCTCAGGCTCAGCTTATCCACAAAAGATGTGTAAATCCTTCTGCTCTACCACTATTTCCAAATGAAGGACCAAGGAAGATTACCTATGGGACAAGAAAGAAGAATTCTTAGAAATTCTATCAGGTACAGTACACCTCTGAAGAAAGCTTTACAGGAAGAAGAAGAAAATAGGAGAAAAACAAAAACAAAAATGTCTAACAAAAATGTGAAAAAGGTTTTGAAAGGAAGCAAAACAATATAGAGAGAAAGCCAGCCAACATAAGGTCCAAGGCAAACAAGGCAGAGGACTCAGAGACATTAGATGATGAAGATTTTTGCATTGTGTGCATGAAACCCTTTGAAAATTCAAGACCCAAAGAGATGTGGGTGATGCTGGAGATGCCCACTGTCAATCATTATGCTGTCTGAAGAAATGTGTGGATGTCTCAGATTTGAATTACAATTCAATTATAGATGGGAATATATGTATATTGATAAATACTTATTACTTTTTTACTTATTGAACTGATGTCATATTTCAGTAAAGCACTGAAAAACTGTATTAAATTGTCACTATCATTATCATGATCTACATGTCCATCGAATAATAGCACTCATTCCCATTCTTTGTCATATACAGTACACACATTTGTTTGTTAAGCTATCCTTATTATTCTGTCTAATATTTAGCAACAAAGGACTCAACATACAGGTGCATCACAAAAAATTTGAATATCATGGAAAAGTGAATTTTTTTCCATAATTTAATTCAAAAAGTGGAACTTTCATGTATTCTAGATTCACTACACATAAAGTGAAATATTTCCAGCCTTTTTTTGTTTAAGTTTTGATGATTACGGCTTACAGCTCATGGAAATCAAAAATCCAGTATCTCAAAATATTAGAATAAAGAATTTATAGTGTAGAAATGTTCATCTCCTGTAAAGTATGTTCATTTATGCATTCAATACTTGGCCACGGCTCCTTTTGCAAGAATTGCTGCATCAATGCGGCGTGATAAGGAGGCAATCAGCCTGTGGCACTGCTGAGTTATGGAAGCCCAGGTTGCTTTGATATGTTTGTTATGGAAGCCCAGGTTGCTTTGATAGCGGCCTTCAGCTCGTCTGTATTATTGGGTCTGGTGTCCCTCATAGATTCTCTATGGGGTTCAGATCAGGCGAAAAAATTAACTTTTCCACAGTTTTCAAATTTTTTGAGATGCATCTGTAATTACTAGAAATTACTCCCAGTGCCAGTACTAGCACAAAAGGGCCTTTTAGGTCAATTCTATGTAAACATTTGATTGACTATGGACTAAAACCACTGTTGGCTCAGCAAAAAAAACCAAACATGTGGATAGAATAAAGGAGTGGTAGAGTATGAGAATAATCAATGACTATAGCCAAGAGGGATGTGAAAATCGAAACAAAGCAATTTGGACAGTGCTTACTTGGGAGAATGGGTTAAACATTTATTTAAACATCCCAATAAGCTTGGGTATTGTTTACACAGAAGAAACATGAGATTAAGTTGGAAAAGTGTGCAAATATGTCCTTCTTTTCTAAACACAATTATAAAGAAATAAACCTGATTATAAGTATTTGCTTTAGTTCGACATCTTCATATTCACACTTTCATTCAAGTTCATTACATTTGCACAATTTATTTATGTGTATAGGTCTAAAGTGTCATGTTTGCTATCCTGAATGAGATGTCATGATACCAGCAGTGAATCTCCTCCAGACCCCAACATCATGTCTGTCACAATGTCACAGATATGAATCTCCTCCAGACCCCAACATCATGTCTGTCACAATGTCACAGATATGAATCTCCTCCAGACCCCAGCATCATGTCTGTCACAATGTCACAGACATGAATCTCCTCTAGACCCTAACATCATGTTTGTCACAATGTTACAGATATGAATCTCCTCCAGACCCTCATATTAATGTCATGAAGTCACACACAACACTGCTTTATAATGTATGTTGGGGGAATTTTTACAAGAATCATACTTGATGACTTGGATGACCCTCAAATATCTAACACAAATCTAGTCCTTTTATGTTTTTGTTTTTTGGCATGCATATTGCAGAGGATCTTCAACACTAACTCTTTAGCTCAAAAAGCCTGCGTCTCCCCTATTTCTTACCAAGACTGAGCAAGCGAAAATCCCCCATTTCATCCTCTTGATATTCTGAGCAGCCGCAGATTATGATCTGAGGTCATTTCTACAATGCTGGTCAGCTTTTGCACAGTCATGACATCTAGCTTGTCACCATGATGCTCTGCATAGTTTTACATTTACATTCATTCATGCATTAGGCAGATGCTCTTACAAAACATAACAACAGCTCAAAGGCTACATGATATGCTTGGAGAAAAAAAAAAGAATATGTAAAGATGCAAGATTTTACTGGTCTAGTAAGTAACTAAAAAGCAGTACATTCATAAATATTAAATACAAAAGAGTAGAGAAAACCAATTACCAGAAAGAACAATCATTCCATCAGAGCAAAATGCAATGTTATCTCTAGGCCTTTATTAAAAGAATAAAGACACAGGGTCAATAAAGTATTAGGGAACAAGGACACAAGATCCAGTGCCAAGTGCTCTGACCTGAACTGGTGAGCAAGTGTGAATACATAACCACAATACATAGATAATGTGCTTTATATGTAAACAGAAAACATACAGAGGTTACAGCTTTATCTATCTCTGACTATAACAAAGCACTGACCCTAGAGACTCCTTCCAAAAATGCATATATGAATTATTACAGATTTTAAAATCAATCTATGCTAATATAAACCTGTGATTTGCCTTTCAGAGGTAAACTGTGTGCATTAAGCTTTAATGAAAGTTTTGCCCCTGCCTTCATCTCTTTTCCAGAGAGAGAGAGAGAGAGAGAGAGAGAGAGAGAGAGAGACAGACAGAGAGACCAGAGAGACAGCGAGAGAGCGAGAGCGAGAGGGAGCGAGAGAGCGAGAGTGAGAGAGAGAGAGAGAGAGAGAGAGAGAGAGAGAGAGAGAGAGAGAGAGAGAGAGAGAGAGAGAGAGGTATAGGAAAATCTACTTGAAAATTCCATTTTTACTTTTTTATTCATAAGCAAAAGATTCATTAAATAATAATTGAGGCAATGAAGCCAATGAAGTATGACTGCTAATCCCACCCCTAAACTTAATCATAACCCTGAATAACATATGAACATAACATATGAATTGATGTCCTATGTATTTGTTTTT
This sequence comes from Ictalurus punctatus, assembly GCF_001660625.3. Lineage (NCBI taxonomy): Eukaryota > Metazoa > Chordata > Actinopteri > Siluriformes > Ictaluridae > Ictalurus > Ictalurus punctatus. Next base: position 5,529,289 of record NC_030429.2, read on the forward strand.
AAATATCAGCTTGGATATAGTATTTTTTTTTTTTTTTAATAATTAACTCGCATCTTGCAGGAGGTCAGACTTCATCTGGCCCTTTTCACAATACTTTGTCACATTTAAATCAGTTACTCCCTCAGGTTTCCCAGCAATGCTCATCCACATCACAGCAAGGGTAACTATTTGTGGAAAATATTCTCACATAAAATACATTTTTAGGTTTGGGAAGTTTTCAACAGTGGAGGACAGTTAAGGTGAGAAACTACTCAAAAGTGCTAAATATTATTAAGGCTCATATGCCATGCATTGGATCCTGTTCTATTACTGTGGCTGGTACAAACTCCCTGATGTGAGGTCTAATAATAGACAGACGATTTGTGAGCAAATACGGACCTGGTGCAGTCTAGCACTCCTGGGGAACAGTGAGGCTCGGTTTTCTCCAGCAGAATCGAACAGAACAGCAGTGAAGGAGTCCAGCCTCGTCGATGCAAAACACTGTGTGTGGCCTGCCTGCAACACCCATGGGTGGAAGAGTTAAAATTGAAAAAAAGAAGAAAATAAAAGCTGAGCACAGTGTTACCAACCATTGGTTTCCAGGAAGAGTAAGTAAAAACATCCTGTTGATTTTAGTGAACCTGAAGCACATGATGACATGAGCTGCCCAGCAAAAACAACCCAAAACAAACACACATTAAACACACTCTTAATTATTTTTCTCACCTGTTGCTCATGATTAGTCTCATTTGCTTGAGAATATACTGTTTACACAAATTTGTTTGTCTAGCAACGTGACTTTTGGTTTTGAAATTATACTATTCCTTTTTCTAAGTGGACCATTTACCTATAACATGTTTTATTCCTCTTATACCACAGTGATTTGACAATGATTATGATTTATCATTAAATATTGTGTAAAGCACAGGTCCTCTGTCCTGAAGACTTTCCTGTGTCGGAAAACTTACTGACAGGTACAACATGCTGACACTGGAGACTCCTTCCATAAATGTCATATAAACATAACCTTGATTTATTAGTCCTGGATTATGCTGAGAGTCTATATAAGTCCCTGTGAATGAGCTGTAACTATAGAAACGATTACACATATTACAATGTATATACTGTAACAATGAGCACATTAATATAAGCCTATTGTTTGAATTTCAGCTGGGACTACTGCTATTATGTACTGAGGTTATGGGTACTGACAGACCTTTTAGTTACTCCACTACTAATTGATTTATGAGAGCAGTAAAACTGCACTTAAACCTGCATCGTAAGTCTGACATAACCATCTCATAAACATGTCATGACAGAGGTCACATGCTATCATGATTTGTGATGGCAGGTTCTGTCAAGTAAAATAAGTTGCATTTATGTACGATATTAATATTAGTTCTCATGAGTGGCGTCATTATGTTTATGCTAGTTTATGTAACATGATAATTTCTCAAGTTAGTATATGTTTCATTACTAGTGTTATGACACAGTTTTGGTCACTTGCTTTATATATAATTGCTTAGAAGGGTTTTGTATTTCTATCCTGGAATGTTACTGCAAGTCTGTAACAGCATTATAGAGGGCTTGTCATCTGATATGTGTCATAACATAGTAAAATAAAGGGATTTTTTTTTTTTAAATATTTGAAATAAGTTGTCGAATTTATTGATATTCATAACACTTAGATGACAGTGTATATCTGCTTTTCACCTACAGATAGAATGAGGTTGATGGGATGAATTGTGGGATCAAGTGTGTATCATGTATTGCACCAAAGGACTGAAATCAGAGAGCTACTCATCTTTCATACTAATGAAAGATGAATTGATGAATCAATACAAGCAATTAAATGTAATAAGATATTCAATACATTCATTCATATATATCAATCTCAGACTATGGATACGACCGATCTATATTTACTCCCACCTGCATATTAGTCCACTTAGGATTCAACTCAAATATAGCCTCTGTTGTAACATTTAAACGTTTTAACCAGGGTTTGATGTTGTTTCAGAATATTGAGAGTAGTGTATTTTTTGTCAATCATAAGTCCTTAAAATATATGGACAGAATATCACATTACATTACATTTACATTTATTCATTTCGCAGATGCTTTTATCCAAAGCGACTTTCAAATGAGGAAATACAAGCAAAGTGATATATCAAGCAGAGAACAATACAAGTAGTGCTACCATACCAAGTATAATAGAGTTCTAGAAAGGCAAAGTGCACAGAGTAGAGGTGTAAGAGCCAGAGGAAGTTTTTATTTTTATTGTATTTTATTTATTTATTTATTTATTTATTTATTTATTTTTAAGGATAATGTGGGGTTGGCGTTTTAGGGGTTAGTTAGGTATTCATGGAAGAGGTGGGTCTTTAGCTGTTTTTTGAAGATAGTGACAGATTCTGCGGTCCGGATTGAGGTTGGAAGTTCATTCTACCACTGAGGGACAGTTAGTTTGAAGGTTCTGGAAAGAGACTTTGAGCCACGCTGAGTAGGTAGTACTAAGCATCGGTTGTTAATCGATCGCAGGTTGCTTGAGGGAACGTAAGCCTTCAGGAGAGAGTTGAAGTAGGAGGTTGCTGTCTTGTGTGGTCTTTTACATGAGCATCAAGGCGTTGAATTTAATTTGGGTGGCTACAGGAAGCCAGTGGAGGGAGATGAAGAGGGGTATGACATGGGATCTTTTGGGCTGGTCGAAGACCAGACATGCATCTGCATTCTAAATCATCTGAAGGGGTTTGGAGCTGGCTGAGAGGACCAAGATTAGTGTGTTGCAATAGTCCAGTTTTGATATGACAAGAGCCTGGACTAGTAGCTGTGTGGCCTGTTCGGTGAGGTAGGGTCTGATTTTCTTGATGTTGTACAAAATGAATCTACAGGGCTGTGCAGTTGTTGAAATGTGGTCTGTAAAGGTCAAGCTGTCATCAAAAGTCACCCCAAGGTTCCTGGCTGTCCTGATTGGCTTGAGTGTGGTTGACCCAAGCTGTACAGTTATTGGTTTGGCCCTCACCTAGTTATAGTTACAAAGTGCAAAAATATGATACATTGTAAATGATTTGTACTACAGTTTTGCTCTTTTCGCATTACTATTCTGACTTAGAATCAATTACAAGGCATTTGGGTCATTTAAATTCACAGCACTTCAGATAAAATGCCTTTCTAGTTAGCAAAAAACAGCACTCTCTCCTTGAGTGTGCGTCTCTACATCTGTGTGAGTGTGTCTTCTATCTGATTGATGCTTCTTATGACTACATGCATTAATCTATGACTATGTCTGGGTATTACTAGCATGCCAAATATGATGCGTTCAAAATACATTGTCATGATATTATCAAGCAGTTGTGTATGCTGTGTGGTGGTATTTGTGTCTTGCATTTGGAAGAAAAAAAACAACTAGTTTTTATACCATGTAATCACATTATTTTGAATCTGATGGGTTGCCAGGTTAGTCCCAATGGCTTTATTGGTTGGGCCATCTACAGTGGGGTAAAATATTAATCCACATCCCTAGAAGATAACATAATGTGACTATACACATTATTTGTGCATTTGTTTGTCACAATATGCAACATTACAATTTTAGTGTCATTAGCTTCCGATAGCTATTAAAAAATTGAAGATATAATGAATATCATTAGTGGAAAAGATAAAGTCTGATCAATGTTTGCTCAGCAGTTGGTTTATTGTGGCCAGTGTGGCCAGGAACTATTTTTCATTTCTTTGTTAAATAGTTAAACTTGCTTGCTCCTGCTTGACATTATACTTGTTGACACTCCTCGCCAATCCTGACAATCCCAGTTTTTTAGTTGGCCTTCCATTATTATTGAAACTAGACTATCATAGTGAAATTTAATATGACATTATGATAACCACACTGGCTAATAATGGCACTGACTACTATTACTACTAGTACTACAAATAATAATAATAATAATAATAATAATAATAATAATAATAATAATAAGAGGAAGAAGCAGAAGAAGAGAAGAATAAGAACAAGAAGAAGAAGAAGAAGATCAGCATGTCGGTATGCCCATGAAGTTTCTGGGGAAAGATAGATTTCTTACAGAGCAATTCCAGATTTAATGAGAACAGAGTCAGCAACATTAATAATAGGCTGTAGATCTGCTTTAATAGTTATTCATTTTCTTTTTGCACTCTGCTTTTGTTCTGGTGATTCACATGCATTTTATTTCTTTATTTCTTTGCTGTGCTCTAGGCTGATTTGAAGATAGATGATTTTCATTTTCTTTTAAAGCTGACTCTTCCAGGACTGAAGACGTAGTCTGTCTATCCCTCCATCTGCGATACAGATTTCCCAGTAGATGGAAAGGCAGAATCTTAAAGGGACAGTTCACCCAAAAAAGAAAATTCTGTCACCAGTTACTCAGCCTCATGTTGTTCCAAACCCATAAGACTTTCGTTCATCTTTGGAACACAAATGAAGACATTTTAAAATGAATTATCCCTTTACCCAGAATTCCATTATGATAAAGTTAATTTCAATTCATTGGGGTGTTATTATCAGAGTTTGTACCATGGTGTGGTCTTAAAGAAAAATGGCTACACTTAATACTGAAGTATAAATTAAGCAGCATTCTGGTTTATGTTGTCAAATTGTTGACATACAGTGCTGTGAAAAAGCATCTTCACTGATTTCTTCTGTTTTTGTGTATGTCTCATATTAAATTGTTTCAGAAATTAAAACAAAATCTAAGATAAAACAAAGCCAACCAAAGTCAACACAAAATAAAGTTTTTAAATGATAATATTATTTATTGAAGCAAAAAAGTTATCCAATACCAACTGGGCCTATGTGAAAATTTATTTGCCCCCATAGTTACTAATTGGGTTCATCTGGAGTAGAAGCAACCAGGTCTGATTACTGCAAACCCTGTTCAATCAAAACAACACTAAAGTTGGTTAAAAGGTCCTACCCAGTAACCCACTATGCCAAAATTGAAAGAAATTCCTGAAATGATGAGGAGGAAGGGGATTGAAATACATCAGTCTGGGAAGGGTTACAAAGCTATTTCAAAGGCCCTGGTACTCCAAAGAACCACAGTGAGAGCCATTATCTCCAAATGGAAAAGCTTGGCACAGTAATGAACCTTCACAGAAGTGGAAGGTCTTCTGAAATTCCTCCAAGAACACAACAACTACTCATCCAGTGAGTCACAAAAGAGCCAAGGACAACATCAAAGGAACTACAGGCCTCTCATGCACCAATAAAGGTCACTGTTCATGACTCCACTATCAGAAAGACACTGGGCAAAAATGGCATCCATGGAAGAGTGGCAAGGTGAAAACCACTGCTAACCCAGAAGAACATTAAGGCTTGTCTGAAATGTGCCAAAACACACCTTGATAATCCTCAAACCTTTTGGGAGAATGTTCTGTGGATTGATGAGTCGAAAATGGAAATGTTTAGAAGACAGTTGTCCTGTTACATCCGGCGTAAACCAAACACAGAATACCACAAAAAGAACATCATCACCTACGGTCATGCATGGTGGTGGAAGTGTGATGGTGTGGGGATGCTTTGCTGCTTCCGGGCCTGGGCAATTTGCAATAACTGAGGGAAACAGGAATTCTGCTCTCTACCAGAAAATCCTAAAGGAGAATGTCCGCTCTTCAGTTCGTAAGTTGAAACTCAAGTGCAACTGGATTATGCAGCAAGACAATGATCCAAAGCATAGGAGTAAGTCCTAGTCCTAGAAGTAAGTGAAAGACTGATCTCCTGTTATCGGAAGCATTTGGTTGCAGTTATTACTGCTAAAGGTGGCACAAACAGATTGTAAGTTTAAGAGGGAAATTAGTTTTTCACATTGATGATAGGGGTTGGATAACTTATTTTTTTCTTCAGTAAAATAAATAAATAATGTATTGTGTGTTTACTCAGGTTGGCTTTGTTTTATGTTGTATTTCGTTTGAAGATCTAAAACTATTAGTATGAGATATACACAAAAACAGAAGAAATCAAGCAAATACTTTTTCACAGCACTGTACACATATACTGTGGGACAAAATATTGTGCTTTCAGGACCATAAAGAAAAACAGAAGACAAGTAAACATAGTAACATGGCAAAGTACAGAATCATAGTTCCAGTGAAAACTAATAATAAATACACAAATCAGTTTGGATAACTGCACAGAACAACAGGACCTGCACATATGCATGCATGATGTAAACACCACAAGCTGGCCTGCCTTGATGGTACCAGGTGGCTTATCATCGTGCAGGTGTCATCGTCAACCAGAAATAGAGCGGTAAATGACTGTATATAATCTAATACACCCAGCGGCCTCAAATCTCCATGATCAATGGCTTTGCAGGAATCAAGCTTATTATTCCAAATCTGCTGGTAGAGATGGTGATATTAATAGCTCCCTTTCTTCATGTCAGGTTAAAATAAATTTTTTTAAAAAGCTCATTTTTGGTCTCATATTACAAAAAGTAAAAATATCGAAAAATCTCTTTAGTGCCATTTTATACTGGTTTATTGCTTATGTTCGGGCCTCAGGAGTAAGAATTTGTGTTACAGAGTCAGAACAGGCAGAAGTGAGGGACAGCATACATTTGAAAGCATACACATACTTGTGATAACAGAAAACACAAAAGTCATACAAAATACTGTATATGGAAATGCAGAACACAACAGATTTGTAAGAATTTCTTATCCGGTCCGTGTATGTGTAATCACCAGATGGCATAATAAATTAGCCTTCTGCTGTGATAAAGTGAACACTTTGAGAAGACCAGTGTTAATCCAATTGCAGTGGTATATTTAAGATTTTTACCTAGAAAGGTCCATGTTTTGTGACTGGTGCCAGGCAGGGTTAACACAGGAAAATCCATAATCAATATATATTAACAGAGAAATGTCAGAACAGAAAAACAGAGAGATGTCAAAACCAGACACACGGAGCATAAAAGATACTGGACGTAGAGAAATTCAGCTTAGAACTGCAATAAGGAATTGCAATAGAAATGTTTTTGTTTAATTTTATGTTTTTAAAAATATCTACAAAAGAAGAGCAACAGAAGAACTGTTAGTGTTAAAATGTCTTGGTCAAATATGTATAATTGTTTTATATGTTTATGTGTCACTTATGTGGGCTGAGATGGATGCAAATGCAGATAAGAGCTTTATTAGAGTAGAGACAGGCAGACAAATCCAAAATGTGAGACAATAACGTGGTCAAAAACAGGCAATTGGTCAGGCGATCTGCAAATGGGCATAAACGAGGCAAAACAGGACCAAAACTATGGCACAGAAACAAGAAACAAAGGCGAATACACTCGGTGATTACACGGAGAATACATTCAATACTTCGCGGCATACATAGATACACGAGGGGTCCAAATAACACACGTAATCAGAGGTGAAACACAACACAGCTGAGAACAATGATGCGGAATAAGGGAAAGAAGCAATAACAATACAGGGGCGGAGACAGAACATAAAGCATAAGAAACCACGTGTTAAAAGTAAATAAAGTCAATCAGTACGTTTACGTGGACAACAATAATCTGATATTAACCCGATTAAGACGATACTCTGATTAAGAAACTAGCATGTAAACAGAGATATTGATGACTTTAATCTGACTAAAGTCATACTCGAAGTAAGCACAAATCGAATTAAGATGTTTGGAGTATTCCTATTTAGTTACATTATTGGAATGCATTATAGACATGTAAACACCTTAATCACCTTAATCGTGTGGGAGTTTTCACCGCATTTTGCGACAGGACATGTACACACACGGTAGTGCTCAACCGTTTTACAGCAAACAAGAGAGCACGGCTGCATCCCAAACCGGGTACTTACCTACTATATAGTAGGAGAAATACATTTATATAGTAGGTGAAATAAATGTATTTTGGCTACTATATAGTAGGTAAGTAGGCGGTTTGGGACGCAGCCCACAGCTTCAAGCAGTCGTCTATTTGCATGTACAGCATGACAAATAATTAACTGCACTTGAAGCTTTCGTAAAATTAAAAGTGAAACACCAAAAACTGTATTCGGTACCATAATGAAGACCAACTGTATGTCGATACGTGAAATTCTGGAGGGAACGTCGGACGGCATGGCGTGGGGACGTAATGACGTGTGACGTTAATCGATCTATGTTCTATAACATGTAAAACAGGAACATGAAAGGAATACTCTAAAAGCGACTCATGTAAGCACCTTAATCACAATATTGTCTTATTCAGAATAAGGTCAATAATTAGATTATTACTGTTCATGTAAACATAGTCACTGTCACTGAAACCCAGAAGCGAGCTCCAGCACTTTGCACGAGGGGAAATAAGCAAATACCAACTTGTAAACTAATCTTTTCTTAATGATGAATTAATACATTAACTAATCATTAGTTTATCTGGAAATAATGATGCTTATACATTAACAAACTCTGAGTCATATATGACTAGCCATTAATAATAGCTGCATTACCTTAATATGTTTATTAATATCATTATTTTGTACAGAATCAGGACTGACTTCCACTTGCACACAGTGATAGGACATTGTATTATAAACCTAACAGGTAAAATGTTAACAATATGTATATTTCCTTTGTTTTTTTTTTTGTTTGTTTTTTTTTATAGAATATTGTGTTGCTGAAAAACAAAAAATACAAAATTGTCTCAAGTTGCCTGAAATCGTAGCCTATAATGTGGGTTAACTTAGACTGTTTCCAAACCCTTCATAATGTAAATTATCTTTATTAATACAGTGCTGTGAAAAAATATTTGCTTGATTTCTTCTGTTTTTGTGTTTATCTCATCTAAAATAGTTTTAGATCTTCAAACGAAATACAACATGAAACAAAGGCAACCTGAGTAAAGACAAAATACAGTTTTTATTATTATTTTTCATTGAAGCAAAAAAATGTTATCCAACACCTATCACCCATGTGGAAAACTAATTTCCCTCTTAAACTTAAAATCTGTTTGTGCCACCTTTAGCAGCAAAAACTGCAACCAAACGCTTCTGATAACTGGAGTTCAGTCTTTCACTTACTTCTAGGACCTATAGTATGCTTTGTATCATTTACTCAGGTTGCCTTTGTTTTATCTTAGATTTTGTTTTAATTTCTGAAATAATATAGTATATATATATATATATATATATATATATATATATATATATATATATATATATATATATATATATATATATATATTTCAGGTCATGACAATAATGAACAAGTTAACAAGATGTTAATACATGAGTACTACCATTACTTATGGCTATTCATATATATGACTCAGGGACTGTTTATATAAACACTTCATATATGTTAATATATTAATATATGCTTATTTGTAGACTTTATATTTTATGCACACATACACATAAAAATGTTCTACATGTAATATTAAATATGACTTTTGCATTTCTGTAGTGGCAGCTCACCCACAGGGGCAGGTGTAGCAGAACCGTGCAACCAATGTTAATCTTCATTGACAACTCCGATTAAATACCGTTGAAATATTAATTACCTCTTCTGTGTCACCAACTATTTTAAAAATGTTGCTATTTGGCAGATATAAACCGATGTTCCATTGATTTGCTTGCCTTTCTAATAGTTGTACAGTACAATCACGCTACACAGAGTTATTATTGCACCTAGTGGTCACAAATTGGGACTGGATCAGCACTAACTGAGGTCTGCTGCAGTAGAAAACGTGCTGCCCCATGCTCGTGCTGCCCCATGCTCGAGCTATGAACATTTTCAGTGGAGGAAGCTCAGCAGAAAGGGCAGTTAAGGACAGGATTGGCATTTCTTTTGTAAGGTATATTGCAAATATTGGGAGAGGGAAAGAGTGATTATGGAGTGGATAATGTGCATATATCAGAAATGCATTTGCACCACTCTGCCTTCTTTCAGTGGCTGTACAATGGCTTAGAAAAAAAAGAAAATGTCTCCCTTTTCCAATGCCTGCATTTTTTTGGGAAAGTTTCAGGTATTCTGTGTAGTTTTTGAGATAAAGTTGGGCTAGATTTTTTCTGAAACCTGGCAATCTCACCTGCTGAAAAAACCTCACCTGACCCTAACTATATAACTATATAACTATCTCCAGCCATCACTAAGACATGGTCTATCCATGACCATGACTCTACCCCAGGTCCTGTAGTAACAGCCCAGAGTTGCACCACTTACCAGATTCATCTGTAGATACCATGTGGAATAATGCTGATAAAGTCATGAGATTTGGCTGGCAGAACATAGCCGCAACCACACCTCTGTTTAAAAGCATGGTGCCATTTTTGGCCCAGGTTCTCATCTTAGACTTAATCCACTTCCAGCTCATTTCCATTACCCTAAATGACTCTTAAGTACCAAAACTTAACCTTCACCCATGATTGTTTGTTTTCTGGGAACTTCATTAATCAAAAAGATAAGGTTTGATGTCTTGTTCCATTGAAAATGATGCCCCAGTTCTAAGTATGCTTTAAAGAGTTTCTTTCCAGTCTTTTATCCCATGTCTACCCTTGCATAAAGCCTATTTTAATAAGTTAGGTCAGACCAATTACAGTTCATCATTTCAATTGCTGCCTTATGCACAGTGGGTTTCAAGCTCAGGGATTTGTAAAAATGAGGGTAAGTCTCTTAGGGTCAGCTCATCTCCCTATTAGAAATCAGTACACTCAACTTGGTCTCTCAAAACATTCAGGAAGACTTAACTGTACTTTATATCTCGTTTATATACTATATCTAGTATATTCATAGCTTTAATCACTCAAAACATGCCAAATTCATCGAGTTGAATTTGTTGCAAATTTGACCAAATCCGATGCTATGTATTGTGGTATGGCAAGACATTCATTCCAGGGAGGAATGAGTAAATATACTAAATAAAATCACTGCATAATCTACTATTATACTGAGAAGTGTGACATGCCCGTACATTTTGGGTTGATGCCAAACAGCATTAGGAGCAGTGATGGCAAAAAATGTTGCCATAAAAACTGTACCTTTATGGCAGTTCCACTGAAAATGATTAAAGAAAGATACTAGTAATAGTCACTACGTAAAAGACACTTCATCATATAAAACCAGATCTACCTTACTTTTGCTCCACCTGCAGTAAATCTCCAGTACTTTACAGTCACTTATATCTCTGAGCTCAGAGTGTAGCTGTCTTTCAAACCGCAGTGGGATCCTGATTGGTTAATCCCGTTTCTCAACATAACAGCTGGTAACCAGTAAAATGTGATTAAACACAATTCATTTAACATTTGGAGTGTTTATACAGGGTTTTGGATTGATGACTTTGTTTGCCTTTTATGGAAATAAATATAGTGCAATTATTGCACAAAACAATGTTATTTTCCATGTAGTGTTCCAAGTTGAATGATTTTCCATGTTTTACTAAATGTGTAGGCTACTTGCCTGATTTAATTTTAACCATCAATGATCAGATCCTTCCTAAAATGATTTATATATGTTTGACTGGAGAAAAAGTCTTTATTACACTATATACCCCTCCAAATATCATTAGGTAGCCTTGAGAAATATTACACACATTACCCATAGTTAGTTAAGGGGTTATCTCCACATACCGCATACATTTCTAAGACTATAAAAGTCTGAAATAGCTCTGAGGCACATAAAGCAGTGTTTGTCAGTTCTGATCTACCAAGGGAACTGAAAACTATTTAATCTGGTGCTACACTGGGTTTGGATATACTTAGCTTTTTGAAATTATTGTCACCTCAATTATATGCTGCTAGCTCACATTGTGTCCACTGGGTAGCACTACAAAGCTGATAATAAGCTGAAATAATTCTTTCTCTCTTGTAGAGCTAGTAGAGCCACATAATTTTCAATTTAATCAAATAATGTCCACCTTCAGGGACTGCAACACCCTTTCATGCATTGTTATTGCAGAAATAAATACAACAAACGCCTCTTTTTTTGGTCGATCCTTAATTCCCTTCATGGTTGCGTTCACACCCTTAGGGGGATGCATGGTGCATAATTCAGAAATAGTGGATATTGACTTGAACTGTTCTCCAGGAGGGGAAAAACACTGACTCTCAAAAGAGAAATTGGGTACATACACTCAAGACTGCATTTCCTCAGCTGTTTGCTTTCACTCAGAAATTACTTGATGGGGCAGCTGGGAATAAGTAATAAGGTTAGTGATTAGATGATCTGATCTGGTTGGCAAACAGAAATGAGACTTTTTTAATTGATGATGCAGGAAATGAGAACCAATGGATACATGGGCTAAGGGGATATTTCTGTGAATTAAAAAGAGGAAATGGAACACTTGAGGTATTTATTCATTACAGAAACATTCCTCTGGAAGCTTATGCTATTAAAAGATGTAATATCCTCTTCGGGCCTGCGTCACCCAGGGCAAGAATGAATGATGCGCAGGCTAAAGTTTGGTTTAGATCTAACTTGACAGACTGTTACCAGTTTCTTAGCAGTAAAGAAGATTCTTCATTGTTTGCAATAGTGCAATATGTTGTCCAAAAAGACTCAATTTTTAGTCCCCGCTATAGTTCTATCTTTATATCCAGCATCTTGGACATAATTTGCATGGAAAATATTGGATTACACTTCTGTGTTTATGATACACAAGTATACATGGCAGTTTGCAATCAGCTTCAGCAGCACAACCACACAAAATAAAAGACTGTGGTAAAGACTTTTGATGAAAATTTGAATGAGTGTAAGGTTTCTAAATTGAGATAAAACAGAAATATGCTGTTGTGTACTAAGCGATTATGATGCTCGTGTAAGTGTATTAAACTCCATGTAATCATATAAGAAACACAGCCAAAATTACATGACATGTTGGCATCATTATCCTTTTCTTGTACTACTTCCAAGCAGTCAAACTCCATTATCCATGATTCCCAGTCACCCTCTATGTCAGCTGATGGACCCCATGCTCCGTCACATGACCAGTCACCAGCCTCACTGGATTTGGATTAGCCTAGTTAATTAGTTTGCTCATGGCTTGACCATTTGCTCATTCATTTTATGGTATTTGATTATTGCCTAGTCCTCCTACTGTTATCTGTTAATAATGTTTGCCCTGGACTTGTACTCTCTATCTGTCATGACAACATACCGCTGAGAAATTAGTACAAGGTTTCATAACTTGTAGATGTTAAATTCAAATAGCCAAATATCCAAAGTCTTGCTTACGTGTGTAAACCTCTAAATTCCTTAACTCTGGTGCATCTTGCTGCTTTCCTGAAGCAGATGATCAGCATGTTGCTCAGCTGTGTTTCCTAAATTATTATATTATTATTTCTTGCTATCTATAATTTTGTCACATTTACAATACACTACAGTGAAATTCTTTCTTCACATATCCCAGCTTCTTAGGTATCTGGGGTCAGAGCACAGGGTCAGCCATGATACATGAAACAGAACTGAACAGAACTCGTGCAAGGCTTGAGACAGCTTGGCAGTGCTGGGGCTTGAACTCCTGAACTTCTAATCAGTAACCCAGAGCCTTAATTTTATATGGTTTGGCTCCACCTGTGCCCTTAGATGGGGACATCATTTCTAAACTAGTACAATGCAGGTGAAACCTATAATTGTATTTTTGTAGATATTTTCCAGAAGGTATATCCACAGTGGGGCTGCAAATACAACAATTGTCAATAGAAACAGGTCAAGGACAATAGACAATGTACCTGAAACTGACATTTAATTAATCAGTTCTCTTTCTGTTATTTTGAATGAATTAGAAACACTCTAAAGAAATAAATGACACTTTCCACAGAAGAGACTGTCTTCATTTTCTTAGTTCTTTTTGGCAAAGAAAGAGATTTCTGACAAATTTGATGAAAATGATTTTTTTTTTTTATTTCAATTATTACTGTGATTTTTTCATATATGCATATTATGTAAATACATTATTAAATATGAGATTGGAAATCTGTTAAGACAAATTATATTTCTTTGAGGTAATGCGTAATGTAGCAATAATGCGTTGCTTGTGGTCATTGTCAGTGTACTGTATAATCACACTGCAAAATAATGAACACAATAATGGTAAATAAACCATTTACAATTTATGGACATTATGATTGCATGAAATAAAGCAATAAGCCATGAGAAGGAAGGTTACATTGAGTATATCACAGGTAAGGGTGTTATTACCTGTGCAAAGCAGCATGTCGAAAAAAAAACCCCCCACTCATCTGTTAGAAAATTATGATCATGCTGTCACAGCTGTGGATGCGGCACAGCCAATCAGATTTTACAACCAGAACTATCTGTTTTATAACATCAGGCTTATTTTAATTAACATGAAAATGAAAGAATTATGAAGATCAATTAGGTCTTTGTTTTTAGGGTTAGGGTTACAATATATCACAGTATTGTAAGTGAACAATAAGAATTAAGAAAATTAATATGCAGTACAATAAAAATAAACAACTTATCATCAGATTATATTATGTGTGTTTGTGCTGTGTTAATAGAAAGGAGTGCTGTCTTGCCGTGCGCTTTGAAGTGAGCATCCTCACAGCTTTTGAAGATCACACAGATGTGAATGCACTTCTGTTCTGCCTAGACGGCTTTGATTTTCTGACCAAACAATGGCACAGGGCAAAACACAACATTAACTGGCACTCACTTGGGAGGGTGGGGTGGTGAGGGGAGGGCGGTTTGTCTGTTTCTCTTAAATAGAAGGAGTAAGCGGTAGAAGATGGATGGATGGATGGATCTTAAATTTCCGATATTTGAATTAAAATGAACACATGCATTAACAAATACAGTGTCTTGCAGAAGTATTCACCCCTATTGAACTTTTCCATATTTTATAGTGTTACGATCTGGAACTAAAATGCACCTAATTGGGATTTCCCACTCCCACTGATTTGAAACACCTAAATTAGTTCTGGTGCAACCAACTCGCTATTAGAAGTCAACTAATTAGTTGAATGGAGCCGACCTGTGTGTAATGTGATCTTAATATTAATATGCCTGTACCTGGAGGAACTGCAGAGTTTGTTAGAGACCATACCTACACAAACATCATCACGAAGACCAAGTAACAATGTCAAAACAATGTCAGCAAAAAGGTTCTGGGAAAGTGTCACTCATGGATTGGCTATAAAATAAATCCCTAAATTACCATTAGCTCCATTACGAAAAAATGGACAGAATATAGAACAACAATGACTCTGCGTGGAGGAGGCACTCCATTATCCTCAGAATTTTATGTGCTATTTTGTGTGGATTCATGACATATAATCTAAATGAAGTGCATTTTAGTTCCAGATTGTAACACTACAAAAAGCATGTGTTTTTTTTTTTATATAACCCAAAAGACAGCTCAGGAAAATTAGCATTAATGTTGATTTAATTCTAATTATTTGTATTTGCAACATCTTTACATTTTGTTGGCAGATCCTGAAGTTTTGATCCTGAAGTATTTTTGGTGCAAAATGACCTCTAAAATCAAAATTACATATGCACCTTACAAAATAGTTCTACTTAGCTATACAACAAGGTAGCTATGCTAATTTTTTGCCAGCCTTATCTCTTTAGTACAAGCATTAGCGCTATTTAAAAAACCTACAGTGCTGTGAAAAAGTATTTGCCCCACCCTGATTTATTGAAGAAAAAAATAAATAAATCCAATACCTATAACCAACGTGAAAAACCTAATTGCCCCCTTAAACTTACGATCTGGTTGTGCCACCTCTAGCAGCAACAATTACAACCAAATGCTTCTGATAACTGGAGATCAGTGTTTCACTTACGTCTAGGACTAGGACTTACTCATATGCTTTGGATCATTGTCTTGCTGCATAATCCAGTTGTACTTGAGTTTCAATTTATGGACTGAAGACCGGACATTCTCCTTTAGGATTTTCTGGTTGAGAGCAGAATTCATGTTTCCCTCAATTATTGGAAGTTGACCAGGCCCTGAAGCAGCAAAGCATCCCCACACCATCACACTTCCACCACTATGCTTGACCGTAGGTATGATGTTGTTTTTGTGGAATTCTGTGTTTGGTTTATGCCAGATGTAACGGGACTCCTGTCTTCCAAACTGTTCCACTTTCAACTCATCAGTCCACAGGATATTCTCCCAAAAGGTTTGAGGATCATCAAGGTGAGTTTTGGCAAAATTCAGACAAGCCTTAATGTTCTTCTGGGTTAGTGGTTTTCACCTCGCCTCTCTTCCATGGATGCCATTTTTGCCCAGTGTCTTTCTGATAGTGGAGTCATGAACAGTGACCTTAATTGATGCAAGAGAGGCCTGTAGTTCCTTTAATGTTGCCCTTGACTCTTTTGTGACTCACTGTATGAGTAGATTCTGAGCTCTTGGAGGAAGGTCCGGCACTTCTGGGAAGATTCACTACTTGCCGAGTTTTTCCATTTGGAGATAATGGCTCTCACTGTGGTTTTTTGGAGTCCCAGAGCCTTTGAAATAGCTTTATAACCCTTCCCAGACTGATTTCAATGACCTTCATAATCATAAGTTCTGGAATTTCTTTCAAATTTGGCATAGTGTGTTACTTGGTAAGATCTTTTAAACAACTTCATGCTGCTGAAAACATTTAAGTGTTGATTTGATTGAACAGGGTTTGCAGTAATCAGGCCTGGGTGTTTCGAGTCCAGCTGAACCCCATTATGAATGCAGTTTCATAGATTTATGGAATTAATAACTAAGGGGGCAAATACATTTTCACACAGGCCCAGTTGGTATTGGATGACTTTTTTGCTTCAATAATAAATAACATTATCATATAAAACCTTTGTCTTTTGTATTTACTCAGGTTGCCTTTTATTTTATGTTAGATTTTGTTTTCATTTCTGAAACAATTCAGTATGAGACACAAAAACAGAAGAAATCAGAATGGGTCAAATACTGTAGCTATTTTTATCATAGGTGAGAAACTAGCAAATAAACAACACATGAAGCATGCCACCAATTATTATGATGGCATGGGAATTTCATTCAATGAGGCTTGATTTTAGTGAATTTCATAGAAGTTGTAAGAAAGTTGTGAGAAAATGTACAAAACGTAATCCTTTAAATAAATTTAAGCTGTGCAAATTGACATGACCAAATGAAAAGTCTGCTAAGTCTACATTTTTTATTTAAAATTATGATAACACTGTAACAGAGAGGAAAGCTTTGTTTAAAAACAACCCCCAAAACACTACAACCTTAGTCGTATATACCATAAGTCTTTCCCTGGGTAAGTGACGTATTTGGAGATTTATTTCTGACTTGGTGGTAAATTCACCCTTGCTGCATTCAGCACCGATTTATCTTACACGTGATATATCTGAGCAGATGGATTGAAATACCTGAGCAGGACTAAGCAATGTGTAATTCTCTCTGAATAACACAATCATACTGAATGTCTCTACACTGCTTGTATGTACATTTACTCAAAAAGACAGCAAGGAACACAGAGCTGTCAATCAAACGTGTACCCTATTCCTGGGAATGGAGACTGACTTTGAAATAATCCGGGGATAGGTGTTTTGTTTTCTCTAGTATTGATTAGGGGTTTCATAGATTAGTTGTCTAATACATTCAGTGGTTGCTGCTCTTAGGATGTTGAGTAGAATAAAAACAGTGAGATAGTAAAGAAAACAGGCTAAATGTACTAATCTGTGATATCAAATTAAGTAAGTATTTGTTTTTATACCTAGCCTTCTAAGTTTAAATGTTATAATTTTATTGTGCCAGTTGCATACAGTGTTTTTCTATCAGAAAACTTTAGTTGTGCTGTCTGTTTTATCTCTATACCAGTGTTATTGTGGAGAGGTGTGAATTGTTTGCCCAGAGTCACAATACTTTACACACAGAAACCCAACAGCAGCAGTGTCCTGAATCATCTTTTAGCAGACTTCCAGTGATAAACTAATTCATTTGTTTATACTAATCGAAAATGTCCGATAAGTTTATTTCCATTCCGAATTCCTCCTACAGTTATTTTTGTTGTACTTTAAAGCTAAATAAAATGTAAATAAAACCCTTGCACTGTGAATTCCTTTGCAACTATCACGGTGTAAAACAGTATTTATGGAGCCACGGATTGCACAACACTATCCAATCCTATTCAGCTAGTTTAGAGTCAGATCAGCGGTCCATGCCAGGTCAAACCAACAAAGACTCGTTTTCGGATGATATTGAGGTCAGAGTTAAACATGGCATTAAAAACTCCAGACACTGCTGTGGACACCACATCCTCCACCCATCATTCAGCTGTAAAGAGCTTCCATGCTCTTTTATTTATCTATAAATTATCTATTATCTATTATTTATTATTTATTCTTATTTCTTATTTCTTTATAAATCATTTATTTAAAGCAATAGTGAATGAAACTACTGCTTATGTATGGTGAGATTTGTTTTTTTCCATATGCTAACAGTTACCAATAAGAACAAAGTCTTGAAGATAACTAATTTAGTCAGAAAAATTATTGGTATTCCCACCCCTAATTTATCGGACTGTGTCATTTCATATACGCTCTGGAAGGCACATAAAATTTTAAACAATCCAGACCACCCACTTTATCAATATTTCAACCCCCTTATTTCTGGCCACAGGTATCCATGTGCAGAAAGGCTGGCTATGCTAGGAGTTTTGTTCCTATGGCTATACAAGCGTTAATCCCATAGGTAATCAGCCATTGTGATGCCATCTTATGCTCGGGAATTTGTTGTATGATCCTGATGTTTTCATTGTGTTCCCTTCTCCCCTCTATGCCCGTGATTGTTTATGATGGTTTATATGTATGATGTTGTTGTGTTTATGTTTTTCTACCCACGGTGGAAACAAATTTCCTCTTTGAGGACAAATAAATTATCTAGCTATCTATTCATTGCTGTAGACTATGTTTTTGAATTGCTAGTTGACCAATAAAAAATATAGTAGTGGAACCACTTGTTGTAATGTCAAAAGACACTCATAAACTATTTTTTCTTTCATTTTTGGCACACATAGCTACTGTCTGGTTGGTAGCAATATCCAATTTAAAGAATTTATAATCCCTATTTCATATGTTGCATTTGTCCTATAAGAGAGCAAGAAATGGACCTTGAGCAGAAGTGTTTTAAGTGACGGACGCTTGGCTGAGTGCCACTAAGCCTGTATTCACATCATTCTCTGGAGTGTGACGGTCTTTGTGAAGCAGAACAAAAACAGTTGCAGTTCAGTCCCTGACTTTAGTGAGCATCTATTCCTTTCGCCATCTTTCTCCCTTTCTCTTCTCTCCCACTGTAGCTCCTCATAGGAGGCAAAAATCTTTAAAGCAATCTCCTCATTATCTCTATAATGTATCCTAGACTGCAAGATGATCAGCTAGAAAGCAAAGGAGATGTCAGAGAAGTGTCTGGTCTCTAATGTTTTTTCTCCTTTTTTTCTTTTGTATTGTATTCAGTGTAGTGCTTACATTACATTTACATTTATTCATTTAGGAGATGCTTTTATCCAAAGCGACTTACAAATGAGGAAATACAAACAAAGTGATATATCAAGCTGAGTAGTGCTACCATACAAGCTTTTTAACTGAGTTCTAGAGAAGCAAAGTGCACGGAGTAAAGGTGTAAGTGCCAGTGTAAGTGCAGTATGTTTTTTTTTTTTTTTTTTTTAAATATATAAAAGGGGAAGGGGCGAGTTAGGGTTTAGTTAGGTGTTCATGGAAGAGGTGGGCCTTTAGCCATTTTTTGAAGATAGTGACAGATTCTCCTGTCAGGATTGAGGTTGGAAATTCATTTCACCACTGAGGGACAGTCAGTTTGAAGATTCTGGAAAGGGACCTCGTGCCTTGCTGAATAGGCACTACTAGGCGTCGGTCGTTAACTGATCACAGGTTGCATGAGGGAACATAAACCTCATGGAGAGTGTTGAGGTAGGGGGTGCTGTTCCAGACAAGGTCTTGTACATGAGCATCAACGCGTTGAATTTGATCCGGGCAGCTACAGGAAGCCAGTGGATGGAGATGAAGAGGGGTGTGACATGTGTACTTTTGGGCCGGTTGAAGACAAGACGTGCTGCTGCATTCTGAATCATCTGAATGGTTTTGATGGAGCTGGCTGGAAGGCCCGAGAGTAGTGTGTTGTAATAGTCCAGTTTTGAGATAAGTAGAGCCTGGACTAGTATCTGTGTAGCCTGTTCAGTGAAATATGGTCTAATTTTCTTGATGTTTTACAGAATGAACCAACAGGATTGTGCAGTTGTTGAAATGTGGTCTGTAAAGGTCAAGTTGTCATCAAAAATCACCACAAGGTTTCTGGCTGTCCTGGATGGCTTGAGGGTGGTTGAGCCAAGCTGCACAGTGAGGTTATGGTTGATTGAGGTGCAGACCAGGATGACAAAAAGCTCAGTTTTTGCCAAGATGAGCTTAAGGTGGTGTTCCCTCATCCAGTTAGAGATGTCAGACAGGCAGGCGGAGATGTGTGCTGAGATGGAAGGATCATCATGCTGGAAGGACAAATAGAGCTGGGTGTCATCAGCATAGCAGTGATATGAGAAGCCATGAGACTCAGTCGCAGGCCCCAGAGATGTAGTATAAATAGAAAAGAGCAGTGGACCCAGAACTGATCCCTGGGGAACCCCAATTGTGAGTTGTTGAGTTTCCGAAATCCCTCCCCTCCATAATGCCTCTCTGTCTGACAGATAGGATTGATAAAAATAAATGCTATAACACGGAATTGAAATTGAAAACCCCTGCTCTCAAAAAAGGACACTGCTGCCCATCTGCAGTTCATTATAGATCACATGGACAAGCCAGAAGGCTAATGGAAAATGTTTTGTGGATGGATGATACAAAAAATAGACTTTTTGGCTTAAAAACGTTATGTTTGGAGAAAGAAAAACACTGCATTCTAGCATACGAACCTTATCCCATCTGTGAAACAAGGTGGTGGTAGTATCATGGTTTGGGCCTGTTTTGCTGCATCTAAATGTTTGCCATCATTGATGGAACAATGAATTTGAATTATACCAGTGAATTCTAAAGGAAAATGTCAGGACATATGTACATGAGCTGAATCTCAAGGGAAAGTTGGTCATGCAGCAAGACAATGACCCTAAACACGTCATTCTACCAAAGAATAGTTAAAGAAGAATAATGTTAATGTTGTGGAAGGACCTGAAGTAACCAGTTCATGTGAGGAAACCCACCATCATCCCAGAGTTGAAGCTGTTCTGTACTGAGGAACGGCTAAAATTCCTCCAAGCTGATGTGCAGGACTGATCAACAGTTACTGCAAAAGTTTAGATGCAGTTATTCCTGCACAAAGGCGTCACATCAGATACTGAAAGCAAAGGTTCACATACTCATGCCACTCACAGATATATATTATTGGATCATTTTCCTCAATAAATAAATGACCAAGTATAATATTTTTGTCTCGTTTCTTTAATTGTGTTTTGTTCATCTACTTTGAGGGTGTGTGTGAAAATCTGATGATGTTTTAGGTGGTATTTATGCAGAAATTTAGAAAACTCTAAAGGGTTCACAAACTTTCAAGCACCACTGTATATTGCAAAATTAATTAGAAATAAAAACATAAATGTTATGATTCCAAAAGGATTCACCCCCACGGCTGTGAAACCCCATAAAATTACTTACCATCACAAGTCACATAATTAGTAGAGTGGATGTCATCTGTGTGCCATGTCACATGACCTTAATATAAATACACCTCTTCCTGGAAGACCTAAATATGCACCGTCAATACAAAACAACAAACCAGATGCAAAGTGTTATAACTTAGAGATCTTGTGGCAAGCAAAATCTGTCACTTGATCCAGGTGTTATATAGGCCTGTGCCAGCTGTCAAGAAGGGCTCATGCAGCCCTATGAACACTACCTTTAATTAAAGTGTTGCCAAGGAATACTATTTTCACATAAACTATGACAGATGAATCTCTGAGGAGAAATTCTCTTAGATTGCATGTTATATTTCTCACATACGTCAGATCATGCACTGTGCGTCTTCTTGTCATATTGCAATCACATTTTTAAAAAAATATGTTTTGGAATTCTATTTATTGCAAAATAAAGGTACAGTATGTTCTTTTGTGGGGGTTTTATCACTATGAAACCAAGAACAATGTAAACATTTGACCTTGACCACAATGGGTATTCAATTAGTTATTTCACATAACATTTTAAAGCAATTATAACACTCATAACATCAGCCTCATATATTGGCAACTGTACTCTATGCTTATGTCAAACACAGACTGTGTAAAAACTTTCTCTTCATGTGTATATATTATGAAGGACTTTTTGAGGATAACTTTAAATGACTTCAGTAAATGGTTCTGAAGTAATGGCCAGTAGGCAAAATGAAACATTTTACAGCCAACATCAAACTCCTGAAATAGAATTAGAAATAACACCAGTCGTATTTGGTGTCTTTATAAGAGTACTGAACCAAAAAAAAATAAATAAACATTCACTGCCTCAGTTTATACCACTTGATGAAAGAGTATATCTTATTATCATGAAAAACAAATAGGGGGAAAAGCAATAAAATGCATGATAGTTGAAGCTAAAATTACCTTCTGGTTAGCAAATGGAAAAAAAAAGAGATTGTTTAATGTGTTTTTAAACATTCTCATAATTGTTTCATTATGCTCATTCATTAGGCTGTTAAGATGACATACTGTACAAATCAGCGTACTATATATATATATACATATATATATATATATATATATATATATATATATATATATATATATATATATATATATATATATATATATATATATATATATATATATATATATATATATAGGCATTATTTTATTCTACTGGATCAATATTAAATCACTACAGTTTTTAACAAAGTGCAGTTCTCTGTTACAATCGGTTGTAGAACAAATCAGAAGCATTGAGTCCAAATTCAAATAATATGACTTTTCAAATCATTTAAAAACAAACAAACAAACAAACAAACAAACAAAAAACAAACAACAACAACAAAAAAAACTGAATCAGATTCCCATTCAGCCAGTGTGATTTACATACAGGAACAGAACAAAACAAAACAAAGCAAAAAACAAACAAACAAACAAACAAACAAACAAAAAATAAAAACAAAAAACAAAATAAAACAAAACAAAAAAACACTAACAAGATAGTTTCCAAGGAACAGCCATGCACTGAACAACAGCAACGTTCAATAAACAACAATAAAGAATAAATAACACATAAATACTAAAAATTTAACAGGAACCAAAACAAAAGCAGCAGCAAAAATGGTAAAGTAACTACAATAATAGCAATAAAAATGGTAACAATGTCATGGCCCCCAGGGCCAATTCCATCTTTGACCACTAGAGGGCATCCTGACTGTCATGCAGAACAAGTTCTTCTGTTGTCTTCCACCATTTCGTGTTTTAACCATTCCCATGTGTGTTTCATTCTCCTGATTGATTAGTGCGCCTATTTAAGTTCCCTGGGTTTTCTCCTCAGTTGCATTGCATCTAGTCAGTTGTCGGTGTCTTGGTTCCTTGTGTTTTAATCCTTGTGTTTTAATCCTTGTGTTTTAATCCTTGTGTTTTAATCCTTGTGTTTTAATCCTTGTGTTTTAATCCTTGTGTTTGTTTCTGAATAAACAAGTTCAGCATTTTGTATTCACCTCTCTGGACTCCCATCTTGAAATGGAACAATTGACTTTTTTAATGGACAGCAGTTTGCTATAGTAAATTGAGATGTGAAAGTATAGATGTAATTAAGGTGCGTTTTACTGGAGTGCAAGCCAATATGTGTATGTAAGGTGCCATGTACAAGTTCAATAATTGAATGGCTTCTGGAAAGAAACTTCATTAGTAGGTGGCATTTGCTTTTCACCACCTATGAGATGGTGGAAGGGCAAAAAGGTGGCTGCCAGGATGGATGTTGTCCACACAGAGGTTTTGGGCTCTTTGCTTAGCACTGGGTCTTCGTTTAAAAAAAAATAAATAAAAAATCAGAAGTGAATTTCATTAAAATCAAGCTGCATCTCTAATAATACAAAAAGAAAATATTCAAAAACGTTCAGCAAGAAGATGATCAGTTAGGGAGAGCCAGCCTTCATTGTTTTTCTAGTCCTCATACTGTTTTCTTGTACAGGAGCTTGAGAATGAACATCACAGCATCAGTATTCATTCTCATGCTGAGACCTCCACTGCGACTTCTAAGTCCTGTGCAGGGATTATAGCTACTGATTTCAACACGCTTTCTAACCCTTGTAGCTTTTTCTTTATTGTAAATGATTTCTTTATTGTAAATATGTATATGGTTATAGTAATTAGTACTGAATTTTACCACATTTTCTAACATGTATAGCATTTTATTTTTTTAATGGATACTAAAGGCCTGAGCAGAAGATGAAAATGCAGTGATGTATTAAAACTTGTCCTACTACAATGCTGTTGAATTTTGAATCTGATTGGTCAGAAGGTGATGATACGTTTTCTATAACAGCAGTGCTGAATTTAATGCCAGCTGTAATACAAATAATAGGTTTATATTAATCTGCTCATTCTGTTACTTTATTGTTTGTATATATATATACACACACATACACACACATACACACACACACACATATATATATATATGTATATATATATATATATATATATATATATATTTAAAAATGTGGCAGTTTAAACATATCTGATGCTTGGTTGTCATTTTTTTGTCTAAATCATCATACAAATGAGAAAGAAGTGATGATGGTGGGATTTGAAGTCTGGACCTTCCAAACAGTAACCCAACACCTTAACCACTGAGCTGATAGTGTAAAGGTTCATGTGTAGCATTGGCTGTATGTAAAATTGATTTTCACTTTGCATACCAGGTTTCAAAGCACCAGTGTATTATGAAGAATACCTCCATAAGTAAGCTTGGCCTTTCTTTACAACGCTTTACTTCTAGAGTAAGCTTCTGTAATCTCATTTTAAACCTGGACAGAAAGTTACTCGTAGGATGTGCTTTCAATTTACTGTATGAGTACAAACCTGAACTCATAAAACATTTTTATGAATCTCAGTGATGATGTTGGATTTTATTAAATTTCATACGACCAACCCTAAACTTAACGAGTCTTTTAGGACTTTTACTGCCATTTTATTGCCATTTATAATTTCATACGTCCAAAAACATCAAGCTCATTTAAGCAACTCTCAAGTGACAGAAAGCCTGCATTTAGTATAACACTCTCCTATCAAGTCTATAAAAAAAAAGAATTGATATGTTTATGTAAATGACGTATTACACGGAAATGCATAGGTCTGGTTATGCTTTAAACTATTTATTTATTTAATAGTTTAAATAGTTTAAATGCTTAGTAAGGGGTAACTTTTGGAACCTTTAGAAGCTGTCTCTATCCAAACAATGAGAGGAACTACCGTGAAAAAACAAAGTATAATAAAGCTTTACACTAAAATCATCATAAATATTGTTTGTTGATGCACATGTTAACAGATCTTCATGTGAATTTTAATAGACCGTCATCACAACTTCATATGCTCAGGATTTAAGGATCGATTTGTAAGACATGAAGTTCCTCCAACATCCAAGAACTTCACTTTGTAAAAGATGAGTGTGACACTGGAGTTGACACGAGCCAAAATTACTGCCAAACACAATGCTAATCAGTTCCCCACTGTGTTCCTGGGAACAAGAGGGCACATCCGCTAGCATGACAGGGTCAACAAATTTAACAGCTCGTGCTTTTTTTGGATTGTTTGAACTTTCTTAATTTAAAGCAAACTGTTTTTTTTTTCTGGTAACATGAAGATTTTCAGTTCAAAAACCCAGTATTCCAGATAACCACTGTAGGACCTTTGAGGAAAGCCTTTAATCTTCAGTTTCTCAGCTCTCTATGTGGATTGCATTCTTCAACATGAATCAACTGAATGGAAATAAAATGGACACTAAGAACTCCAGAAGATCTCGCTATACAAAGACCCATTTTGAGAAGAAAGTGATGTGGAAGCTTGATCGGATTGAGATCTAGGGAATTTGGAGGCCAAGTCAACACCTTAATCTCTTTGTCATGTTTCTCAAACCATTCCTGAACAGTTTTTGCAGTGTGCCAGGGCACATTATCCTGCTGAATGAGACCACTGGCATTATAGAATACTGCTGCCATGAAGGGGTGTACTTTGATCTGCAACAATGTTTAGGTAGGTAGTATATGTCAAAGTAACATCCACATGAATAGCTATGAATACTCCGGCTGGGGTGGTTTCCTCAAACTTACAGAATTTGTATCCTTAGTATGTATGTGTTACTTTGAAGGTCTAAAATAAAAATGAAGGACTCTTTTTTTTTTTTTTTTTTTTTTTTTTTTTTTTTTTTTTTTCAAGTGTGGAGTTGTACCTCTTGTACAGATACAATTAATAACTTCTGCAGTAACTCAAAAGGCACGGTCAATAACAATGATTTCATGCTTGCAGTTTTAGTGGCTGTGCTAATAAATTTGCATCCACATCTTAAGTGGTTGAGTGAAATATAAAATAGTTATACCGCTTCAAATCATTTACTTGTATACTGTATACAGATTTAATGAAGCTGGGAAGTTTATATCCTGTATTATTATTATTATTATTATTATTATTATTATTATTATTATTATTATGCTAGAGCTAGCTAAAAGTTCTATTTTACCAGCTGTCCCATAGATGGACTTTCAAATGATTCATGTGCATCCTGGTGTCATGTCATGGCAGACCAGCAACTCCATTTCCCAGAATGCACCACAAACTACAAACATGACTGGCAACAACACCCTATGGAACACACAGACAGGTTACCTTCTCCTGAGGACTAATCACAGACACCTGTTCTCAATCACACCACACTACTTAAGAGACTCTCACAAACATAGCCATTGTGAAGTATTACTCTCAGCGGACTTGTCTCTGTTGTTTACCAAGCTGTTACTGCGTGTCATTGCTCTGTTTTTTTGTGTTTGTTATTCTGTCAACTTTGATTCTCTGCCTTGTCTAGTTTGGATTGTTTGCATTATCGTTTGACCCTTGCCTGTCTATGGTTGTTGGTTTCTGCCTAACCCTGTGGTTTTGTCTTCTTATTAAACTGCCTTACCTGCACTTGCTTCCATCTCAGCCTCCATTATGTGACACCCAGCCCCTGAAATCTGATACAGAATTATTTCCCCATGCGTTCTGTATCTTCTCTGCACACTTTCTAATAGTTATACACAGCATTGCAGTACAAGTGCATATGTAAGATTCATCAGGCTCATTCATCTTTTTTTTCTTTTTTTTTTTTATACAGATTACAGTAATGAGGACACACTTTCTACAGTAACACTCATTTCCAAGTTCCAATACAGGAAAGACATACTTTAAGTTTGAGAAAGTCTAATGGTCCAATCATCAAATCTTGCTTTACAGAGAAGCTGTAGATCTTTATTTATTTAAAGTAAAATCTTTCGATATGCTGAGAATGAGGCATCACTTTTGCCTCCCTATAAGGCATGAACTCCATCTAATTTGAAAAAGTAAGCTTTGGTAATTTGCTTGGTTTTACTAGCAATACATTATTAAATAAACATGGAATTCTTTGTTATGGATAAACTTGACACTTTTTTTTTTAAACCAGAAACCAAGGAGGATACAAATATTTCATTCTATTTTCTACAAATCAATCATTCTGATTTCTCTCATCAGAAAAAACAGTCTGAAGATTATGTACCATCAGTTCAAAATATACAGGTCCAGATTGAGCATGCTTTATGCTTTTGCCCTGCAAAATGATTAGTATTGCCATGCAATAGCACAAAGCCATAATATTTGGTAATGTGCTATATTAGGAGAAGGAAAATGGAGAAGAAAATCAATTTTTACCGTTTGAAAAAAAATATTGCGTGCTCATAAACATTGCAGTAAAGCTCTCAGTGAAGTAATGACCTCAGAACTTATACCTCATAAAACAAATTAAATAAGCAGATTTCATTTTATTTCCAAATGAGCTCATCATTCAGACCTAAAATAATGTTGAATTATTTAGGCTGCCTTTTAAATTTATACCAGTCTATACATTCATATTTATACCAGGCTGCTCCTGCCAGTTCTCGCTGTTGTAGTGCTGCAATGTTCATCTTACTGGAACTAATGCAATTAAAATAAAATAGATACAATTCAATTCAATTCAATTCAATTTTATTTGTATAGCGCTTTTTACAATAGACATTGTCTCAAAGCAGCTTTACAGAAATATCAACATGGTATACAGATATTAAAGGTGCGAATTTATCCCAACT
Organism: Ictalurus punctatus; assembly: GCF_001660625.3. Taxonomy (NCBI): domain Eukaryota; kingdom Metazoa; phylum Chordata; class Actinopteri; order Siluriformes; family Ictaluridae; genus Ictalurus; species Ictalurus punctatus. Next base: position 5,557,548 of record NC_030429.2, read on the forward strand.
GAGCAAGCCACTGAGTGGCAACGGTGGCAAGGAAAAACTCCCTAAGATGTTTTAAGAGGAAGAAACCTTGAGAGGAACCCGACTCAGAAGGGAACCCATTCTCATCTGGGTAACAACAGTTAGTGTGAAAAAGTTCATTATGGATTTATATGAAGTCTGTGTGGCGTTAGGAGCAGCCGTAGTCCCAGCAGTCTGGAATTAAAGAAGATTTGAGCTCCATCCAGAGGCAGAAAGGATCTGGATCTCTAGTATCTCCATAAATTCGTGTGGGGCTCGGCGAAAGGAGAGAGGGAGAAAAAAGATAATTATGACTGCGAAGTAGTAGAACAGAATCTAGTCAGGGTAGGCTTGAGTAAACAAATACGTTTTAAGCTTAGACTTAAACACTGAGACTGTGTCTGAGTCCCGAACACTAATAGGAAGACTGTTCCATAACTGTGGGGCTCTATAAGAGAAAGCTCTTCCCCCTGCTGTAGCCTTCACTATTCGAGGTACCGTCAAATAGCCTGCATCTTTTGACCTAAGTAGGCGTGGCGGATCATATAAAACCAAAAGGTCGCTTAGATATTGTGGCGCGAGACCATTTAGTGCTTTATAGGTTAATAAAAGTATTTTATAATTAATGCGAGATTTTACTGGGAGCCAATGCAGTATTGATATTATCGGTGTGATATGGTCGTATCTTCTAGTTCTAGTTATGACTCTAGCAGCTGCATTCTGGACTAACTGGAGCTTATTTATATTCCTACTGGAACATCCAGACAGTATGGCATTACAGTAATCTAATCTAGAGGTGACAAATGCATGAACTAGTATTTCCGCATCATGTAGTGACAATATGTTTCTTATTTTAGAAATATTTCTGAGATGAAAGAAGGCTATCCTAGTAATATTATCTACATGAGCATCAAATGATAGGCTGCAGTCAATAATCACTCCAAGGTCTTTAACTGCTGTACATGATGAAACAGAAAGACCATCCAGAGTAACCATGTGATCAGAAAGATTACTTCTAGCTACACATGGGCCTAATAAAAGTATTTCTGTTTTATCAGAATTAAGTAGAAGGAAGTTAATTAACATCCAATGTCTAATGTCCTTTACACAATCCTCAACTTTACTAAGCTTCTGTCTGTCCTCTGGCTTCGCTGAAACATACAACTGTGTATCATCAGCATAACAGTGGAAGCTAATTCCATGTTTACGAATAATTTGACCTAGGGGTAGCATATATAAAGTAAAGAGCTGTGGGCCTAAAACAGAACCCTGTGGAACTCCAAAAGTAACCTCAGTACGCATGGAGAAATCACCATTTACATCTACGAACTGATAACGATCGGTCAGATAAGACCTGAGCCAGGAGAGGACTGTTCCCTTAATACCAACAACATTTTCTAATCTATCAAGTAGAATAGTGTGATCTATAGTATCAAAAGCTGCACTAAGGTCGAGTAACACAAGCAGCGAGACACAACCCTGATCGTAAGTCAGTAGAAGGTCATTTACTACTTTAACTAACGCTGTCTCTGTGCTATGATGAGGTCTAAATCCTCACTGATACATTTCATAAATGTTATTCCTATCTAAGTACGAGCATAACTGCTTTGCTACAACCTTTTCTAAAATCTTAGAGATGAAGGGGAGATTTGATATTGGTCTATAGTTGGACAATTGAGACGGGTCAAGATCAGGTTTTTTAATCAAGGGTTTAATAACTGCTAATTTAAGTGATTTAGGTACATAGCCAGTGCTTAGGGAAGAATTGATTATATTTAGAAGTGGTTCAATTACTCCTGGACAAATCTGTTTAAACAAACATGTAGGTACGGGATCTAGTATGCAAGTTGATGAATTGGCTGAAGAGATTAATGTAGCTAGTTCGGTCTCTCTAAGCAGAGCAAAACACTCTAAACATTGATCTGATATTGCTACATTGTCATGTAATGGGTTTGTTACAGTACTGTCCAGTTTTAATTTAATGGCCTGTATTTCACGTCTAATATTTTCAACCTTATCAATGAAAAATTTCATGAAATCTTCACTGCTATGTAATGATTGAGTGTTTCTCTCTGTAGTGGTTTTATTCCTAGTTAATTTTGCTACCGTGTTGAAAAGGAATCTAGAATTGTTTTTGTTGTCTCCTATTAAGGTGGAGAAATAGATTTTTCTAGCATCGCCAACAGATTTCCTATATTTCAGTAGGCTCTCCTTCCATGCTGTTTGAAATTTCACCAGTTTGGTTTGACGCCATTTACGTTGTAATTGTCGAGCTGTCTGTTTTAAGGTTCGCGTTTGATCGTTATACCAGGGTGCTAATTTTTTCTCTCTAATTATTTTCCTTTTGAGTGGAGCCACTCTATCTAGCGTGTAGCGGAGTGTTGACTCCAAGCTTTCAGTCGCCTGATCGAGTTCTGTGTGATCTGACGGTGATCCAAATCTAATTGATGTTTCTGCGAGGTTATTTATGAAGCTCGGTGCAGTAGCTGATGTGTAGGTACGTTTTATGCGGTAGCGAGGCGAGGTGGAAATATTATGATCAATACGTATTATGAACGAGATAAGATAATGGTCTGAGACAACTTCAGACTGCGGAAAAATGATAATATTTACTATACTTAGTCCGTATGTTAGTATGAGGTCAAGAGTGTGACCACCATTATGAGTAGGCCCGATTACGTTCTGATTAATCCCTACTGAATCTAAGATGGACACAACCGCTAATCTTAGAGGGTCTCCCAGGTTATCAAAATGAATATTAAAGTCTCCGACGATTAATGCTTTATCTACAGACACAACCAGGTTTGAGACAAAGTCTGCAAATTCACTAAGAAATTCAGTATATGGCCCTGGGGGTCTGTAAATAATAATTAGAGGAATTGACTTATTTTTTGTGGCTACATAACTTATACTGGTATAAAGAATTTCAAAAGAATTAAATTTATGCTTAGGTTTTTGTGTGACGACTAGATTTGATACAGTATACAGAATAGATACAGTAGCTTATAAGATTACCTAAACATTTTTTTGTCACTAAAACACAAGAAATTGATTATTCTGTTGAATAATCTTTGCTGTATGCAATGTTAAAAAACAGAAATGACAAAAGCTCTATTTTAAACTGCCCTGCAACATGACCTCAGCTCATAGCAGCTCTCTGACAGCGTGTGAGTGGAAGTGTTTCTGCAGGTTCACGGGCAGTGAAAGGACTGGTTGACAGCAGCTAAGGTGTGCAGCTCTCTTACTGGGTCACTTTATTAGGCAGCCGTGATGATAAACTCAGCAAAGATCCTGCTGACAGCTCGCCATGTGAAGTGTGATCCAGGTCATAACAACTAAACCGCTGGTGTGCTGCTTTCATTATACAGTATATGTATAAGGGGAAAGGGGCAATTTAATATAGCTAATCCACTGGCATTATATATTTGAAGGATACCTAAATATGGTTTTCATAACACATTCATATGCACACGTATGTAACATTAATGTCATGCATGTAAATCCATATTCAGTAAAGTATGTTTGTTTTCTTGATGTCTGTTGTTCCACTGAGTCAGAGTCACTGGATGTTGTTGAGGATCTGGTGCAGGTTGATGGATGAACAATATTTTTTTTTTCTTTTTTTTTTTTTACTGCAGAACTCTTACATTAGTTAAGCGTGTCAGGATAGTGAAAATGACTAAAATATCATATACAGTCTTCATTTAAATATGGCTTGTTTGAAAGTGATTCCTTGTAAAATAAAATAAAAAAAATACATCTCCAAATCAGAGCGATATTCGTAGCATTAATTTGTAAAAATAAATAAATAAATAAAATAATAATAATAAATGAATGAAACAAAAGAGGAGATTGTGAGTTTCTGACTCTTTCATTTGTAAATGAAGCAGCCTGCCGTGGGTTTATGGGTTTAAAATTTTCAGTACCGTGCGTCAGTTTAATGGTTGTTTTGACCATTGAGTGTAGATTGCAGCAAATGTACATTTTGTGTTCAGTGTGGAAAAGTATGCACAAGCATGAGCGTGTAGTAAAGTCATTTAATTATCCTAGTCTAACCACAACTGAAAACCTGAAATAGCCTGCTTTAAATTATAAAAACAATATAGTTTTACCTAAACCTAATGCATATAATGTATTTAATTTTTTTTTTCGTGTTTTACTGTAAATTGAATCACATAATGTACAAAATGAGCAACTATACATTTATTTTTGCTGAAAAAAAAACAAGTATTTCAACCCATCATACATGCTATATGGTGAATATATAATAATTCCCTCAAATAGACTTCTACGTCCTTGCAGGTTTAAGAAATCAACCAGTTTTGCTTGTTAAATAAGATGGAAGGCTGTTTAGAGGGCAGGTGTTATATATACACTATCGGTCAAAAGTTTGGACAAACTTGGCTGAAATGTTTCTCATAATCTTTTTATTTAATAAACATTTTATTTACCTTTTTTTAAACGGATGACTCGGTGAGAAATATTCTGGAAAGCAGCCAATAAGAGTACAGTGTAGGTGAGAACTCCTTTAATACTGTTTAAAAAGCATCTCAGGGAGATTCCTCAAGAAATAGGTCGAGAAAATGCCAATAATACATTTCTGGAAATTCTCGGCAAAAAGCGTGTCTACTTTGAAGATGCTAGAATATGAAATTATTTTGAATTATTTAGGATTTTTTTTTATCACAACATAATTCCCATAGTTCCATTTGTGTTATTCTGGTGTTTTGATGACTTTATTATTATTATAAAATGTGGAAGAAAAGAAATAATAAAGAATGAGTGCGTCTAAACTGTTGACTGGTAGTGCATTTATGCTTAACAACCATGTCAAAAAGGAAGAAAGTGCAGTAGCAGGGACCAGTATGTTATGGAATGTGTGCATGTGTCTGTTGTAAGGCATTTATTTTGTGTGCTTATGTAATGGAGCTGCGGTGGCGAGGTGAATTTCAAAAGAAAAACAATCACATTGTATTATATTGTATATCACAGTGAAATCCATTTATCATTAAAAATCTAGCCTTTTTTTTGGCATGACTTCCCATGCATGAATCAGTCGATTTACATCATCTTTGTGATCAACTACTGAGAAATCTAATTCTCTGAGAGGTCAAGTGGCTCTTGACCTCTGGGCCTGGAAACACATCTGCTTAGTCTAAATCTGATGCATTTAGATTGAAAACAGCAATGTAAAAGAAAAACAACAGAGAACACAGTGCAATGAGATGACATAAAGGCTTTTATTAAGTACATCACTTTATCTTTAAATGAAACAGAGAAGAGAGAAAGCATTAATTACCATTATGGGTCAACTGCTTCAGACTGTTATATCATTTTAAACATTAGAAGTTATTATTTAAATTTCTTTGACATTTCCAGCTGACATCTTATCTTCTAAAAGGTGCATTTACTGTCTATACTTCTTATAGGAGCATGGAATTGAATGCCTTTTAGCTCCTTAAGTCCTTGTGATCCATTGCATTCAAAACTATTATCAAGAACCATTCCAAAACAGCTTTGCTTATTTACAAAGCTCATAGGTCAACCAAATGATGTTAATGCCATCAAAGCAAATTTATGCCAAGCTTCTACAACTTCATTAATGTATCATGAATGTGCTGTTTGTAAAAAACATCAGAGCTCCTGAAGTGTTCCTGATGGATGATATCCTGAACAGTGGATGTTCTTCCTTGTGTAGTCTTAGGACTGCAATTTCTACGAACAGTGTTGCACTCAAGTCTCTATCATTGAACAGTTAATAACTTCAACAACATAGACTTCAAGTGAATTCAGAAATATCTCTGATGCTCATATTCATACAGTAGGTTCATACATTCATACATATAGTGGTTCATAATCTCATAAGTTCCTGTTTACACAGTTGCATTTTTGGACTATATATATTCCATCTTATATTCCATCTTCTATACCACTTTATCCTTTTCAGGGTCGCGGGGAACCTGGAGCCTATCCCAGGGAGCATCGGGCACAAGGCAGGTTACACCCTGGACAGGGTGCCAATCCATCGCAGGGCACAATCACTCACACCCGTTCATACACTACAGACACTTTAGACACGCCTACCATGCATGTCTTTTTTGACTGGGGGAGGAAACCGGAGTACCCAGAGGAAACCCCCCGCAGCACGGGGAGAACATGCAAACTCCACACACACAAGGCCATGGCGGGAATCGAACCCACAACCCTGGAGGTGTGAGGCGAACGTGCTAACTGCTAAGCCACCGTGTGCCGGGCTATATGTTATACAGATAAATTGTTTACACTCACACTGTCCAGTGTTAGCCAGATGAGGATGTGTTTCCTTCTGAGTCTGGTTGCTCTCAAGATGTCTTCCTTATGTCATCTCAGCGAGTTTTTCCTTCCCACCATCACCTCTGACTTGCTCATTAAGGATAAATTTACAAGTTTAAAATGTATATCCAGAATTGATATATTTCTGTAAAGCTGCTTAGTGACAATGTCCATTGTTAAAAGTGCTATACAAATAAAATTGGATTGAATTGAATTGAAATTCTTGGAACCCTCTCTGAGGGAATTCCTCTATCTTAGACTTCTTTATACTTCTTTAAGGGTTCCTCCAGAGAAACAAATCAAAGGTCCCAGATTTTACCTGTTGATTATAAGTTTCCATTGAATGGTACACCACAAGAGAGAAAAAAGTTCCTTGGCATTTCTCAGGACAGTTGGTATGGGAATGTCAAGCTGGGCAGCTCTGACTGTGAGTCTAATTGCCTTTCAGCTCTTTAACAATATTTAATTAGTGATCAAGCCATCAGGATCTCCAGGACACATCAATCAGACTAAATCTCACCCTTGCTTGTCTAACAGGATCACACTGACGATGGACATAAGACAAAGCTGTTCCTGTCATCCTGGGATTTTCTCATTCTATACACATTTTCACTACAGCACACAAATTTAATAGTTCTGGAGGTTCATCTGCTTGTTATTATCCCAGTTTTCAACATATATATTCCATATATTCTTTTTTGGATATGGATTCATTTGATTAAAGACTGACTAGAAGTCTGTCGAAGTTACTTTAATTTTCAGTTTTCATGTGTGTTAAACTAACATCAGATGTGTCAGGTGTTCATATTTGTCATGCCAATAAAGCAACATTTTGACACAACTTATTTGCACATGTACCTGAAATTTCTACACCAATACAGGTTTTGACACGGCTTGACGCTTCCACGATGTCCCTTTTTTCGAGAGTCAACTAACATTCTACACTCATGCTAAAGACATCAGAGTCATACTAGAAAAGTAGTAAAGTAAGTTTGTTTTGGCAAAGAATATTTATGGTAGTATTGCTGGATGAGGTTCAGTTGTGACCTGGATCACTGTGGGAGTTGTTTACTGCAGGAGTTGTTTATTGTACCGCCTGCAAGCCGTGTAATCAGTACTACACTGGAGAAAGAAAATATAGTTTCGTTGATTGCTGTGGCAGGCAGCAAAACATGAGAATTAAGGACTTTTTTATTGCAGTGGTGAAAAGTTTTAATACTGATGGATATACTAGTCCTTCAAATTACAGTAAACTTTCCTCGCACTTCAATTTCTTCATCAGCTGTGGGATGGACAGGACAGTGCTTTAGAAAGAGCAGGAGGTGGAGTCTTGAGTCAGATTCTCATTGTGATTCTGTTTCTGATTCAGATTCTGCTACTGATTCTGTTTCTGATTCTCAATTCTGATTCTTGTGCTGAATCTGGCTCCGAATCAGCTACTGATTCTTTTTCTAATTCTGATTCTGGGTCTGCTTCTGATGCAGACTTTATTTTTTTGATTCTGACTCTGCTACTGATTTTGTTTCTGATTATAATTCTGACTCTGCTACTGATTCAAATTTTGATTGTGATTCTCATTTAGCTAATGATTCTGATTCTGAATCGGTCTTTTCCAGAAGCTCTTTCCTTGTTCTGGTGATGAATGCCCAGATTCATATATATATATATATATATATATATATATATATATATATATATATATATATATATATATATATAAATTCTGCCGTATTACTACGTGCTTCTTCAAAAAATTACTACAGAATTCATTTCTAATGCTGGACATTACTCTAACAATGCTGTGATGTGTGCAATTTATGAACATAGCTAGCTGTGACTGTCAGATATCTTTCTCTCTCTCTCTCTCTGTCTCTCTCTCTCTCTCTCTCTCTCTCTCTCTCTCTCTCTCTATATATATATATATATATATATATATATATATATATATATATATATATATATAAAACATTTTTTATTGTACATGTTACATTAAGAAGTCCACATGTGCTTGGTACAGAAACACACACTCTCTCTCTCTCTCTCTCTCTCTCTCTCTCTCTCTCTCTCTCTCTAGGGGAGGAGGGATAATTTCAGTTACCAGTGCAGCAAGAAAAGTCAGACATGTACGCAAAATTAAGCCAAATGACCAGTGTTTTGTTTTTGTTGTTGGTTTTTTTGTTTTGTTTTGGTTTTTTTTTTTGTTATTCAGATGTTACTGTCAGTTTGCCTTATTTTTCTTTGTTTTTTTTTTTGTTTTGTTTTGTTTTTTGCTTTTGACTAATATGAAAGCAATAACGTGAGTCAGTGCGCAGGAGAGCAAATGCTGCCACCTAGCGGAAAGTTTCCTGAAAGTTTAGGACAGCTGTGATAACAGCTGAGTTGTGTGCTGCCTTAACTCTTGTGCGTCAATTACTAAAAGTTACACATAGGTCCATAGAGGACAAAAATGTCCATTTCCAAAAACTATCATAAAAATATTATATATTAATATTTGTTTTCCACTTTCACTGATGTCGATTTATTATTATTATTATTATTATTATTATTATTATTATTATTATTATTATTTATTTATTTATTTATTTATTTTTACCAGCATCAGTTCTAATTATAATTACCAAACATACATTCATTTTCAGAATTTTAACCCTTTAAAAACTGGATTCTTTACATAATGCGAAAATTTTCAAAGATCAGTAACCCTTTTTTGACTCGTATACATGGGGTGGGATCTGTGATTTCCAGTACAAGATCATTTCTTTCTTTCAAACTGTTCACACATAACATTTTCAGTACACACATACAAACCACAACTCTGATATCCATACAAACACACACACAATTATAGCTGTATGATTTATTCAGTTGGTCAGTAGTGCTCTATAATACAGCAGAATCAGAAAAAAAGGAAAAGCATGGATTTTCCCCATGAGGCTAAACCTGAGAAAATACTACACATTTCAAAAACTTATTTTAAAAAGTCAATGTTTTGAAACCTTGTGAACAAAATAAAAGCATATTAACACAGAATGCATGATTTTATACATAAACGTCATGGGGATTAAATATTGCAGTTTGAATGGGTATCAGTGGGGATATTTTTGTCCTTTTGTCCTAGATATTTTGTGTATCTAGGTTAAAATAGATTTATGTAAACAAATGAAGTTGAAATGTTAAAACTCCAATACAAATGCACACCTTTTGTAAAATTCATGCTGTTTGCATTAACACAGACAAAATGTGTGTCTTTTTTTTTTTTAAATAAAAATGCCAAAAATGTCCATAATGATGCAAGGGTTAATTAACCATACCAAAAATGTTGCATTACATATGTGTGTGTGTGTGTGTGTGTGTGTGTGTGTGTGTGTGTGTGTGTGTGTGTATATATATATATATATACACACACACACAAATCTGACTGATATCAGCAATGACTCCTGTTTCTGTCGGTGTCTTAGCTTGTTAGTGAACACCTCTTCTCTGACTGGTCTTTTCTGGAGCAGGTGGGTTTTAGTTGTATCAATTAAACATGAAGACACTTGCCATTTAAACTCCCACTGTCCTTGGTTTTTATTCAGTGCCACATATAAGCCTGCAAATTTCTGTTATTTATCAATTTACTGCTGCAAACAAACACTTACTTCACCTTCAGCATTTAAAAGGCACTGGATCCTTTGAAAGATAACCATAACCAGTTTTAAAGTAGGCATTCTCTTAAAACAAACAAACAAAAAACAAAACTAAAACTAAAAGAACCTTCAACAACTCAGGTTTCAAGAAGATCATAGTTAAATGCTCCAAATTCAATATGTATGTCCACTTCAACAGTGATATAAATAAATAAATATAAATAAATGTGTAAAAGACCTATTTCCATTGTTGTACCATGTTTGTATATGGCACCATACCCCAAAAATGCCTCCTTGAATTAAAAAAAAAAAATACAACCCTAATTTCAAAACAGAATGCAATGATTTGCAAATCTCATAAACCCATATGTTATTCACGATAGAACACTGGAAATAGTTTAAACTGAGGAAATGTACCATTTTAAAGAAAAAATAAGGTAATTTTGAATTTCAGGGCCGCAACATGTCTCAAAAAAGTTGGGACGGGAGCAACAAAAGCCTGGAAATGTAAGTGTTACTAAAAAGAAACAGCAGGAGGAACATTTTGTGATTAATCAGGTTAATTGGCAACAGGTGAGTAACATGAGTGGGTATAAAAAGAGTACCTTAGAGGGGTAGAGTCTTTCAGAAGTAAAGATGGGATGGAAACTGGATGGAAGAATATGTTTTCTCAATAACCTATATATACCTTTCAGCATTGATGGTGCCTTTCCAGATGTACAAGCTGCCCATTCCATAAGCACTAATGCTCCCCATACCATCAGAGATAGTTGTAGTTAGCACCATACTGTTTAAAACCATATCACTTAAAAAAATAACTGCCACTCAAACTGAAAAACAAGCAGTGGTTGATCTGGTATCGGGTTTTGTGTCCAACTGTCTGTTTAAAATTGTTTTTTGTTGTGATAACAGTCATGTGTCATGCTCTGTGTCAAAGTCTATTAACAATATAATGTGTAGCTCTTAAGATGCACTAAACACTTATTTCACTATCTTTCCTATAGTTCACAAACACTTGCAAAAAAAAAACTGCATCTTCACCTTTATCTTCAGCACTGAAGTAATGGAGAACATGGTTGCTTACTGGTCTAAAACCAAACTAATGTAGTTTAGACTGCTGTTAGAACAGAATTTAACTCTGTTTTACATTTGTCTCCATATCAGTATTCTAGGAATGGAGAATGTGTGGCAATGAGAAAGCGATGCACACGTATTAAGAAAATTTGCACATATATTCAGACGAGATTACAGCAGTGGGCAAAGGTGAGAGAAAGAGAGAGAGAGAGAGAGAGGAGGGCAACAGAATGAGTGATTAGTGATTAGAGATTAGTAATTAGTAAAGAACTACTGTAATGCTGCTCAGTTAGTAAGTAATTATGCATTAATTAAGGAACGATATTGTAAAGTGTAACCAATTATATAGCATTTCTGGTGTACTGAATGTGCCATATTTTTTTCATTAAAGAAATGAATGTGGTCTCACTTCATTTTTTTAAAGCCCACACCAGCTTTTTAAGCACTTCACTCAGAACAACCAACACATGCTAGATTACTTGGAAGTCTTTTAAGTCTTCAGTTCTTCAGAAGTTAAATGAGTCTTAACCCAGGACCACAATATCCCCTTACAATCAAACCGGTTATGCTATCGCCATGTATGATGCAAACATCCGGATTAGAAGAAAAGAAAACCTGCCAGAAAATCCCCTACACTGTGTTCATTTGAAGCTGTCCAAATACAATGGTTAGAAGATAGAAGAAATTGTATTACCAACACCACTCTGAGAACCTAACACCATCAATTTGGCTCGATCTTTTTGGAAAGAATTTGGACCTCAAACATTTTGTAAACAAATCTAGGCATCGAGAAATTTGTGCAGAGCATCCTCAATGTAAATTACTCCTACATACTACAGAAATAGAAGCAGGTATGCATGAGAACTGTGGCAATTCACTTTATAAACATCAAGAAATTGTTCCTGAGGGAAGTTCTGCAGTTTTGAAGGCAAAGTGTGGTCTCAAAAAATATTGATTTGCTTTCATTTATTATAGTTTAGCATACATAATAGATGTAGAATGTTTTCATTTCATTATTACACCAATGCCATGTTTGCTTGACAGATATTTTTCAGACGTGCCCAAGAAGAATAAAGGTCATATTGTCATGCCATGAAGTTTTTGCAATGTTTCCTGTTTTGGCTTCCTTGCAACCTACAATATGCATGCATGGCATTCTCACATGACTGAAAATATTTTGTCTGTCTTTCAGAAAACCATGTGCCAAATGACACATCAGCTAAAAGCTGTAATTATCTGCACTGTTCCTGTATACACACACTGCATGCTAATTAGACAAATGGACTTTAAAAGGCAGATAGAGAAACAGACAGGTCTACAGTCCATGCAGGTGGTAAATTAGGTGTATTGATGGCTTCAGAAATGGGGTTCTGTAGTAGCAGTAGCATTGAGCTGAGTCAACAAACGTATTTATTTTTCATCATGTGCTATACAGTATTATGAGTCATATTAGCTATGCGGATCTGCCATCATCTAGAATTTCTCTGTAGGATTTACAATTCCTGACCTCTTTTTATGGTGATACATACCAGAAAACTCTGACAAAAAGTTTGTCCATTGACTGAAGCGAAAAGGGCACAGGAAGGGAAAGATACAATTGTGATTGCTTTAATTTATGAATTTGTGAAGTATTTTCCAATTCATTGTCAATAAACTGGTCATTCAATAATATAAGTGCAGGGTATAATGCGTCATGTGGCACAGTTTAATATATCTTCACAATGTATTGTATATTTAAGCATTTTCTGTCTCAATTTGGCCAAACAAGATGTTTTATTTGTTTGATTTTCTTTCATATCAATAATAATAGTGTTAAGACCAGGAATATTTTACAATCCTGTCCAAAGACATTTTTTTTGTGTGTAAAATTCTTTGTTTTCTTTCTCCATGCTAGGATTTTCTTGTTGGAAATGGTGGCTATGTAACACTTTCTCCCAGATGAAGGCGTAAATTATTAACAATACCACTTCTATTCTTTCACAACCCTGCTTTCAGGACCTCCTTCACTATTTTCTGTTATTTAAAAAAAAAATACATTACCTACATATAAATAAAATCAAAGAAGCCAATAGTAGATTCGAACACATGAAAACCAGGTCGAATGTCATGTGTTGTTGATGTGGTTGTAACTACATCTTATACAGTGGCGTGAGATTTCTCAAGAGCCCACAGGATCATCTGTGTGATAAGATGTTTGTTACATATGTGTATTAAAGCATTAGAGGAATGTGTGTTGTGTCTCTTCTGACTAAATCAACTAATTCTTGTCTTTCAGTGATGCATGCACCGAAAAATGTTTTATAGAACAACACATCAGGCAAGACAACCCTTTGCTTTTTAAACATTCATCAATAGTCTTAGGTACACGTTGTGCCTGGTGGTACAACCACTGGCTGGTATGTTTTTCTAATCTTGAGAATCTGCTACAGTTGTTCATGAGACTTTGACCGATTGCTTCTGATTTTGCAGGTAAAACCTGATAGCCAGCATTCATTTCTTTTTGCCTGAAAAGTGGTCTACGAAATAATATGTTACCTTCTTTACTGACAGACAAACATTTTTCTTACTTCTTTTTTAAGTAATGGTTGGACATCTAAAATGTGTCTTTACGGAGCAGTGGTGGCCCAGTGGGGGGCAGTGGTGGCTCAGTGAGGGGCAGTGGTGGCTCAGTGAGGGGCAGTGGTGGCTCAGTGAGGGGCAGTGGTGGCTCAGTGAGGGGCAGTGGTGGCTCAGTGGTCACATGCTCTGGGTTACTGATCAGAAGGTCAGGAGTTCAAGCTACCACTGCCAAGCTACCACTGTTGGGCTCTTGGGCAAGGCCCTTAACATGGCAGACACCACAATATTAAAGACCTCAGTTAGATGGCATCCAGGTGCATAGTTTGGAACCAAGCTACTTAGATAAGATAAGATAAGGCACCTTTTGGTGCCTGAATGTGAGTGACCTCAACAAAGGGAGTTACAAGAGAACTTTGAGAAGTTTGAACTTCTTGCAAACACCAACATTCTGGATGTAAAGGAGATATGCAGTATGGAGGCAAAGAAAATTGATGGACAAGTTTATAAATTAGTGGCGTTAGAATGAGAATTTGATTCATTTCTGTAGCTAGGCAAGATCATATTCTTCTGATGCCCGATTTTTTCTGATTGTAGAAACATATCATTTAAATCAATGTCAAGATTTTTAGCAGTGTATGCTAGATGTACAGGGAGTGCTGATGATGTTGTCTCCACACAAAGCTGTGCCTTAACAAGACATTTTAAGAAGCAATTTCTTAGGAACTCTGTAATCACTCCTTCTCAGAATGTACGAAACTCTGTAGTGTTGAATGACCAGTTATAATTTTTGGCACATGTTCCAAACAGTCACTCTTTCATCTTCATGGGAACATTGAGCGTGAGGTGGGAAAACCCCTGGATTTGACCCCAATCCAAATGACTCCGGGTGCCACGCACATACAAATTCACATACTCATTCACACCTAAAGCCAATTTAGAGTAGCAAAGGCACCTACCAGAAGAATTAATTTTGCTCTGATTCATACTCTGAAAATCGATCTAATGGATTAAATGAAAGCAACATAAGTCACTTTGGATAAAACTGAGCCAAATCGTTATATGAGTTACTGAGGCAGCAATAAAACGTGGTCCTTATTGGCACGTGGAGCTAATTATAAGCCTGCTGTGGCATTTTATCTGAGTTATATAGCATATCTCCTTCAACTACACATTAAAATCAGGCCCACATTGTCAGTTGATTTACAAATGAAAATAGCAGGTTTCAGGCTTGAATCTTCTGGGTGTTGATGTATTGAAACAGCCTTCCTGATGGATCTAGTCTGAAAAACAAAGCTATTTACATTTGTGATCAACTATCATTCAAGTGGTTATACAACTTAAACACATATAGTTGAGTCAATAGCTAAGTCAGAGATAATACTGTAATAACATATATGTACTTTCTTAAACCTTGGGGCATCATAGTGTGATGTGACAATTTTGAGTATGTAATTTCATGTAATCTCTACTGGCGATCTAGATAAACCTGTGAAGGTATACAGTGCAATAAACTAAATATATGTGAATGTAAATCTACTTTATGTATCTATAGAATGTATTCGCATGAAAGTATATCCATGTTTTTTTGTGCCAGATTAGCAGTCTTCCAATAACATATTTGCTAAAGAGTCCTGCCATAAAACATCCAGGTTGCTACTCAGATTGCCGCATATCCGACAGACGTCTAATTTAGACAAAACATGCAAACAATTGAAGGCACAGAAGGAAAAAAAAACATCACAGAGTAGCATCTACAATTTATGAAACTGCCCCTGTCCAAATAGGACTTTGGCTATTTTTCTCTATTGATTTTCATATGTATTACTTTTCGGTTTTTTTTTTAAAGTTATTATTCAGATTCTCAGATGCTTTGTATTCCTGTGCCTTCAACTGTTTGCATGTTTTGCCTAAATTAGACATCTGTCAGACATGCGGCAATCTGAGTAGCAACCTGAATGTTTTATGGCAGAAACGAAAGCATGTATTGTGTGTTATCAGCATATCTGGGAATATTTGGGTGGCTGTGACTCAGGTGGTGGAGCAGGTTGTTCACTAATCACAGAGTTGGTGGTTCAATCTCGCCCCAGACGCCTCCACATGCCAAAGTGTCCTTGGCAAGACACTGAACCCCAAGTTGCTCCCGATGGCAGGCTAGCACCTTGTATGGTAGCTCTGCTGCCACTAGTGTGTTAGAGTGTGTGTGTGTGTGTGTGTGTGTGTGTGTGTGTGTGTGTGTGTGTGTGTGTGTGTGTGTGTGTGTGTGTGTGTGTGTGTGTGTGTGTGTGAATGGGTGAACGAGAAACAGTCTAAAGCACTTTGTATAACCGCTAAGTTTAAAAAGCGCTATATAAATGCAAACCATATCTGCATGAAGAAGATGTGGATCTTTTCCATGTCACCTGACATGAGCTCCACTTCACTTCACAGTATTGTGCAGACCACTGCCAAGCAAAACTAATTCCAGTGATGAGGAGAATCAACGTGATGGTATGGCTACTATGATGAAGGCAGTGGAGAAAATTCTAACAGTGTTATTTTATCGGAATAATATAAAAGAAAAAAAATTGGGCATGCTCCAAATATTGCAATGTGTGAAAACTAAAAACAGTTACAGTCTGATTATTAACCAGTATCAAATTAATAAAGTATCAAATAAAGCACAACACAAGACTTACATGGAACAAGACAAGCATAACATGATACATGGAGACAGAACAAGTAACGTAGGACAACAGTGCAGTGCTGAATGTTGCGATTGACACACCAGTGCTAATGAGCTAAACGTGAAACAGGTGAATTGAGACATGTGACAAGGTGCAGTTGCTGATGGGAAACCTAGTTTCTAGCCCTTCTCCGATATTACATGACACAGCATAAAACACACGTCAATCTCATAACTGTAAACAGTTCAGCAAAAGCTGTAATCAATTGGACACACACACTGCTAGTGTTGGAAATAGGTTCAAGTATATCCTCTAGAATTAAAAGTCTAAGTAAGAAGTAGATTTTTAATTGAACTGAGAAATCTTGTAAAAAAAAAACAACAATTTATTTGGGGCCATATACTGAATTTCCTAGTGAATTTGCAGACTTTGTCTCAAACCTGGTTGTGTCTGTAGATAAAGCATTAATCGTCGGAGATTTTAATATTCATTTTGATAGCCTGGAAGACCCTCAAAGAATAGCGGTTGTGTCCATCTTAGACTCGGTAGGGATTAATCAGAACGTGATCGGGCCTACTCATAATGGTGGTCACACTCTTGATCTGATACTAACATACGGATTAAGTATAGAAAATATCGTAATTTTTCCGCAGTCTGAAGTTGTCTCAGACCATTATCTTATCTCGTTCATAATACATATGGATCATAATATTTCCACCTCGCCTCACTACAGCGTAAAACGTACCTACACATCAGCTACTGCACTGCGCTTCATAAATAACCTCGCAGAAACTTCAATTAGATTTGGATCACCGTCAGATCCGATAGAACTCGATCAGGCGACTGAAAGCTTGGAGTCAACACTCCGCTACACGCTAGATAGAGTGGCTCCACCGAAAAGAAAAATAATTAGAGAGAAAAAATTAGCACCCTGGTATAACAATCAAACGCGTACCTTAAAACAGACAACTCGACAATTAGAACGTAAATGGCGTCAAACCAAACTGGTGATATTCCAAACAGCATGGAAGGAGAGCCTACTGAAATACAGAAAATCTCTTGGCGATGCTAGAAAAATCTATTTCTCCACCTTAATAGGAGACAACAAAAACAATTCTAGATTCCTTTTCAACACGGTAGCAAAATTAACTAGGAATAAAACCACTACAGAGAGAAACACTCAATCATTACATAGCAGTGAAGATTTCATGAAATTTTTCATTGATAAGGTTGACAATATTAGACGTGAAATACAGGCCATTAAATTAAAACCGGACAGTACTGTAACAAACCCATTAGATGTTAATGTAGCAATATCAGATCAATGTTTAGAGTGTTTTGCTCCGCTTAGAGAGACCGAACTAGTTACATTAATCTCTTCAGCCAATTCATCAACTTGCATACTAGATCCTGTACCTACATGTTTGTTTAAACAGATTTGTCCAGGAGTAATTGAATCACTTTTAAATATAATCAATTCTTCCCTAAGCACTGGCTATGTACCTAAATCACTTAAATTAGCAGTTATTAAACCCTTGATTAAAAAAACTGACCTTGAACCCTCTCAACTGTCCAGCTATAGACCAATATCAAATCTCCCCTTCATCTCTAAGATTTTAGAAAAGTTTGTAGCAAAGCAGTTATGCTCGTACTTAGATAGGAATAACATTCATGAAATGTATCAGTCAGGATTTAGACCTCATCATAGCACAGAGACAGCGTTAGTTAAAGTAGTAAATGATCTACTACTGACCTACGATCAGGGTTGTGTCTCGCTGCTTGTGTTACTTGACCTTAGTGCAGCTTTTGATACTATAGATCATACTATTCTCCTTGATAGATTAGAAAATGTTGTTGGTATTAAGGGAACAGTCCTCTCCTGGCTCAGGTCTTATTTGGCCGTATCGTTATCAGTTCGTAGATGTAAATGAAGACTTCTCCACGCATACTGAGGTTACCTTTGGAGTTCCACAGGGTTCTGTTTTAGGCCCACTGCTTTTTACTTTATATATGCTACCCCTAGGACAAATTATTCGTAAGCATGGTATTAGCTTCCACTGTTATGCTGATGATACACAGTTGTATGTTTCAGCGAAGCCAGAAGGACAGACAGAAGCTTAGTAAGGTTGAGGATTGTGAAAAGGACATTAGACGTTGGATGTTAACTAACTTCCTTTTACTTAATTCTGATAAAACAGAAATACGATTATTAGGATCACGTGTAGCTAGAAATAATCTTTCTGATTACATAGTAACTCTGGATGGACTTTCTGTTTCATCATGTGCAGCAGTAAAAGACTTTGGAGTGATTATTAACTCCAGTCTTTCATTTGATGCTCATGTAGATAATATTACTAGGATAGCCTTCTTTCATCTCAGAAATATTTCTAAGATAAGAAATATATTGTCACTACATGATGCAGAAATACTAGTTCATGCTTTCGTCACCTCTAGATTAGATTAAGATAAGATTAGATAAGAAACCCCCACAGCACAGGGAGAACATGCAAACTACACACACACAGAAGAGCGGCAGGAATCGAACCCCCAACTCTGGCGGTGTGAGGTGAACGTGCTAACCACTAAGCTGCCATGCACCCTAAAACATAATAAAGTAAAAAAAACCTATATATTGTTTTGAATTCATGTTTATGTTAATGTTGTGAGAATTTAACACTGATGTGTTCATATAACTACATTATTTAAATATTTTCATATAATTTAACATACTCAGACTGATAACGTTGCAGATTATGGCTGCAAACAGGTTCAGGAATTTTCTTCTTAAACCATTATAAATTATTAATCATAACTGCTACTTCTTAGCAGCAGCCAGTATGGAACATTACACCGTAGGTAATAAGGGCTGAGCTCTCAGGAACTCTTTAATAACAATAATCAGTTCAGAATGACAATAACTTTGAATTTACACACCAACCTCAGAATCTGATGAAAGGCTTAAAACCTATAATGAGTAACGGATATACTTTTCCAAGGAAAGGTAGAATTTTAATTCCCTGGAAAGGGATTAATCCTTAACCAAAACTACCAGGATGGAGCAGTTGAGTCTCCTCCTTCTGCAGCTTAGAATGAGAAATCTATAAATACCAATGTTGTGTTCACTGCCGCATCAGGCTGAGAAGATAACTGCAACCTCCGAGAGGCAAGGAGAAAAGACACGGTAGGATGCTGCAGTGTAAATAATGCACATTTAAATAATATTTCTTTATATAGCAGATATGTTTGCATGTATTAATGAATAGAGAATCAGAACAAATATGTATGTCTGTTTATACATATTGCAGCATCACATCCTTAGCAGCAATGGCAGGTTAGTCAGTTATTGCTATACTGGTTTTTATATTCATCTGTATTCCCTTTAAGCAACAGTTATTGGTTTTCGTTCTAAGCCATACTTACTCATTATATTTCATCCTCAGATGCAAACCTTGAGGCAAAGTTCCTTGCCAAACATAATGAGTACAGAAAGAAACATGGAGCCCCTGCTTTGACCATAAGTCAAGACTTATGTAGTTCTGCACAGGCTTGGGCTGATCAGTTACTGTCCACTAAAGCCTTGCAGCACAGTGACACCGACAACGGCGAGAATCTCTATTATTTCCAGAGTTCTGCTCCAAAGAAACTTACAGGCAAGTCAAAACAGTATATAATAGTATGTGTTACATTGGACAACTCTGTGCTAGCTTATGACTACTCCTGATATTTTACATTGACAAACTGAATTTGTGCATCTTCTTGAATGACATCTATGAAACAATTAAACACTTACAATTTATTATATTATTGAATTGTTTCAGACTAGGCAGCTAAATTATTAGACACACGTTGTAAAAAAGGCTTTCCTGAGCTGCAGTAAATAGTAATTACAGCATTTACAGGCAGAAACAGATGTGCCTATGCTGTTTACAACAGGGTGTGTTGTTGCTTCTGACCACAAGGTTTCTGACGCCAAAAAATTTCTTTGTAGGGAATATGACACTAGGAGCTAGTTCTTTTTTCGCTAACAATGTTGTGCTTTTATGGTGGTTAGCGACTGAACAGTGAATAAATAGATTTCTGGACACTCCAGGTTCTGAGGTTTCCTCCCACGTCCAAAAAACATGTCAGGCTACGCCAAGACCCTGACCAAGATAATTTGGCTACTGAAAAGGAATGAGTGAATATTTAACGATAACATAATAACAAAATGTTTGATAATTTATTACTGGCTCTTGCATCTATGTTTCTATTAATCTGAAAGGGAACAATTTGTCTGTTTAGCAAACCTAAAGCTACCAGATCACCATTCTGATGTTTTAGAAATGCAGACTGTACCTTTTGAGTACAATTTCAATAGATATAATTTTCTGGAATCTAAAGTGTTCTCCCTCCACGACGCTGACGCCGATAATGCTGTTACTAACGAATAAAACTACTGGCAACAAACTTTTCAGTAATGCTTAGCATAAGATAAATTATTTAGATTTTATTTTAAAAACCCATCAGTTTTGTTTTCATGCTCTAAAATTTTCTCTGCATTTTCTCTGTATAATTTCTGTCCATTAATTGTATGATGTTGCTTTAAATACATTTTGCTTACTTAATTACTTACTTACTTTCCTACGTACTTACATTAGGAGAGGAGCCTGTGGACAGCTGGTACAGCGAGATTAAAGACTATGATTTCAGTAAACCTGGATTTCTGTCCAACACAGGTAAAAATTATTGTGGAAATAACTGAAGAATGTATTCATTGTTGTACAAAGAAAATAAGAAGAAAATTAAAATCAATACAATGTATTTGCAAATAGTCCATCTTTAGTTCATAATTTATAAAAACATCAAATGAATCTGATTCACTGTCATTTGTAGGACACTTCACCCAGGTTGTTTGGAAATCAACCAAAGAAGTTGGAGTGGGCTTAGCCACTGATGGAAACACTGTCTTTGTGGTTGGTCAGTACAAACCTGCAGGAAACATAGCCAATCCAGGATTCTTTCAGGACAATGTTTTGCCTGCAGGTAGCCATGAAAACATGAAAAAATGTATTCCATTCTTTCCTGTTTTTTCCTTATTAGAAAACAGATTATGTTGTTAATACACTGCTTGTCTATAAGTTGATATTCTCTATTTATGAATATTTGTTCTAGTTTTATTTAGTGTGTAACCTTGAAGAAAGCTGTAATATTTCTAATGATCATTTCTCTTTATTCTTAAGGGAATTGAGACATCAGCTGGTGAAACATCTAAGAGATATGGATGTCTACTAAAGCACAATATATTTCAGAGAAGCTTTTGAAATTCTGTACAATAAAATAACTTTTGATTTTTCAAAGCATCATATAATAATAATTTGTAATTGTGGCATAACTAACGTGTTATTTGACAAATAAACTCTTGTTTATAAATTGTAATCAGATGAATAAAATGAAGCACACTGCTTGTTTATTATGTGTTCTTGTGTATTAGTGTGGCAAATAAGAACCACAATATGATTTAATGGTATAACAAAAATAATAGCAAATATATTTAGAGAAAACTAAGAGTATGTAGAAAAAAAAGACACAGTAAGTTAAGGTTGTGAAAATATGGGGGGAAAGCATTAGAGGGATCACAAACAGGAGAAGAAGTTTTAAAAGGACAAAGTAAACTGATTTTATAGAGCAGATTAAGATTCAGACCATGCCTAAAACCTATTTTTAGAGGGCTGGACCAGCTAGTACTGTCTACATTCTATAACGTACGGTGGCCAGGAGAAACAGAATTATTGCAGCACAAAACAAAATCAGCATGTAGCATTGTTGCCTCACAGCATCACGGTCCAGAATTCTGAGCATAGGTTACTTTCTGTGTAGAGTTTCATTTCATTCTTCCAGTGTCCATGTGGATTTGCTCCGTGTTCTCTAGTTTTCTTCCACCACCCCCCGCCCCCACTGTAACCATTACAGTTACGTCAAAAAGCAAATGAATACAATTACAGGTACAGTTTGTAAAAAAATGTCAATACTATTAAGATTACATTTTTTATTTCATTTAAAACCAAAGAAATTAAAGTTTTGACATAGCAATATAGACAGCTGCTTGATTATAGTTCTGGTTCTCTCTTGCCAATCATGACTCACATGAGCAACCTCCTGGTGCATGCGCAAACACATTTTATGCAAAGTTAATTTGGTAGAAATTAACACAAATTGTTCTCTGAAATCCTTTTGTTAGGGTGACCATACGTCCACGTTTTTCCCTGACATGTCCTCTTTAATCGGAACTTAAAAAAGCATCTAAGTTTGAGAAAATGTCCGGGATTCAGCTTTAGTTTCATTATGATGTGCTTATGGTCTAATACAGCAATGAGTGTGCACATATTTGCACTGGTTTATCCCCTCTCTGTATTTCCAACCTTCTCGCACACCAATTGGTCGATTATAAAAGTCTTGCAGCAACCATTGGCTAAAACTCTCAGCGAATGTGTGAAGGTGAAGCGCTGTTGTGTATGGCATCAAACAGTTGCTTGGCAGCAAATGACGGCTGTCCTGAGTCGAAACAATGCTTATGGCCATAGAAGGTTATTTTAAATTTCATGGTAACACATTGCTTCTTATTACATGGCCAGTCGAATGTGTAAATGATGGTAGAAGGTTCACTCATGGCCTCTGATATTTTATTTTATTCCAAAAATGGACATTCAAAGGAGAAACTGTAAAACCTGGGTAGAGTGAAAAAAATTTATTTATATATATTTATGTGATGCTAATAGTGGATCTTTTTTACATTATTATTATTATTATTATTTACATTATTGTCCATCTACTTTCACTTCTATCAGGGGTGGCCCAGCATACCATGAAAAATCTCAAAAAGGTGATTCTGCAGCAGGTCAGCCATACTCTGGAAAACCAGTGGCAGAGATTCTGAGCCTTGACCCTCATTCAGTTCAGCCAACCATTTGTTCTCACACAACAGCTTAATGATACCTGCCAGAGGTGGCTGCTCATTGAGGTGCTTGATGTTGGCAAACTTGTGGACCGGGTGGTACTGGAGTAGTTTGTTGCATGACTGCCTGAAGGAATAGTGGAGTGAGTACAGTGCTATCAGCTTGGGATGGTGGATGTGCAGCTTGTAGATGATCTTTAAAAAAAAAAAAATGAAATTAAATCTTAAAAGAATATTAAACATTAAATATTAAATTACATATTGGTATTTATCTAAATATTGTTGTTAATGTAGCAGTTTTTCAGTGATGAGTAGGAGCACTGAGCTCAAAATACAACAGCAAAATCACCTATATATAATGTTGTCAATGTTTCATGAACTTCAGACAAGCGCCTAGAGCATAGATTAATTTTAAAAAATCAAATATGAAAGGAGAAGACATTTCTACAAATATTTAAGAGGGAAAATGATTTCTCAAGTCTGCTTTTACTTCTGTCCTTATTCAAGAGTTGCTAGGTACTGTAGATCAGCCTATTTCTAGAGGGCTGGGCAAGCTACACATGTCTGCAGACTGAGATATACAGTTATTGGCTATGAGATGAAAAAAACAAATCCAACCACACACCAAAATTTAGTCAACAGAAATGTTTTCCCACAACAGAAATGTTTACATTGACTATACAAGGTGGCAATCCCGTTTCTACCACTTTAGAGAAAAGCTACAAAGAAAACTGTGGATTTGTCTTAAATACAACACATTAGATGTGAGTTTGAAAAGGTTTTTTCCAACCATGTTTTATGGAAGCACTGTGCTGAGACACTAGGAAAAATTCCCCATCTTTGAGTTATGCATGACCTAAATTGTGTGCTTTAGTGAATAAACATATAGTGCAAATATCCGTATTGGACATTCAAAATGTTAACGACGTGTTACCTCTGCATAAATTCAAATAAAGTTCAGTTAAGGTTAATGTGGGTGTGATTGGTTTTACTGCGTGGATAGTTTAAAAGGCATCTTATTAAATAGCAGCAGGGCCATTCATTATACTTATTGGGCTTTAAACTCTACACAACACCTTGTAAAAAAAAAAAGAGCGCACATTACGCTTAAATGAACTTTATTTGATCTTAAACAGAGGAATATTCTTAATATTCTGACAACCCAATGTTGACATTTTCACTTTAGGTTATTCAGTAAAACACTGACTTTAGGTTTCTCTGATGCCTAATGCCAAATAAAACACTCCTCAAACCCACAGGTGGATTTGAAGCAGTTTACCTGTCAGTTTATTTTAAAAACAAATACTTAATTTTATCTTAGTTTTTTTTCCTCTACAGTTGTAGAAAGAAGATTGACACATTCTCTGGCATACTCTGGCAGGCTGCCACAATTGAATCAGTCAACAAAGTATTTAAAAAAAAAAAAAATTATGATGATTGATGATGCTCGTCCATCGGTGTCGAAGAGGACCATTTTGTCATCTATTCACTTGGGAGGTGGGTCCGGAGATGGCTGATCAGTCCAATCCGGGCCCGGAAGAGTCTGTTGCAGTGAGGACAAGGATAAGCAGGTTGCTGACTGGGAGATCTGTAACTGCTATTCCTGAATTTGCGCAGAGCACATTTTTCAGCTGCGTCTGCCAGCCTTTTCTGCTCAAAGGCTGTCGCACCGGCATTGGTTTGACTGCGCCAAGCAGGTCTATCAGCAGCGACACTCTCCCAACTGCCATGGTCAATGCCAAATTTCTTCTGCGAGGCCTTAAATGTGTCCTTGAACCTCTTATATTGACCACCGTGAGATCTCTTGCCTTACTGTAGCTCTCCATAGAACATTTTCTTGGGTAGGCGTTCTTCCGGCATGCGGACAACATGGCCAGCCCATCGGAACTGTGCCTTGCCCAGCATGGTGTGGATGCTTCTCATGCCTGCCTGACTGAGCACCACTGTGTTCGGTACCTTGTAGTGCCAGCTGATCTTTTCAGTTTTCTCAGGGAGCTCATGTGGAAGTGGTTGAGTTTTTTAACATGGCGGCTATACACAGTCCATGTCTCACAAGTATAGAGGAGGGTGGGTAGAACCACCGTTGAGTAGACTTTGAGTTTGGTAGCAAACTTACTGCCTCTCCTATCCCAAACATTTGAGCGGTCTGCCAAATGCTACACTGGCTTTGGCAATCCTGGAGTTGACCTCATCGTCTATGTGGACGGCTTGTGATAGGGTGCTGCCGAGGTATGTAAATCTGTCCACATTTTTGAGCTTTTGGCCACTGACAGTGATATATGGTTCCAGATAGTCTTTTCTCGGAGATGGCTGATGCAGAACCTCGGTCTTGTTGGTGGAGATGGTTAGTCCGAAGTTGGTGCACACTGTGGAAAAGAGGTCCATGCTATATTGCATGCCTGCCTCTGTACTGGAGTTGAGGGCACAGTCATCTGCAAACAAAGAGTCCCGAATGTATTCAACTTGGACTTTGGTCTTGGCTTGAAGCCTCCTCAGGTTAAACAATTTCCCACCCAGACGGTATCAGAGACCGGTTCCCACATCACTGTCCTTGAAAGCATCCATAAGCATGGCAGAGAACATGAGGCTGAAGAGGGTGGGGGCTAAGACGCATCCTTGTTTCACACCATTCGTAACCTCAAAGGGTACGGAATAGTTACCCTGGTCCTGGACTCTAGCAAGCATGCCATCATGAAATTGTTTCACCATTTCAATGAAGACTTCCGGACATCCAAATTTGGCCATGATTTCCCAAAGGCCTTCCCGGCTGACGGTGTCGAACGCCTTTGTTAGGTCTACGAAGGTGATGTATAGCTGGACATTTTGTTCCTGACACTTTTCTTCCATCTGCCTGGCAGCAAAGATCATGTCAATGGTGCTTCTCTTCTTTCTGAAACCACACTGACTTTCTGGCAGTAGGCCATGATCAAGGTGCTCTGTGAGTCTATTCATCAGAATCCTGGCAAGGACCTTTCCTGCAATACATAGTAGAAAGATTCCTCTATGGTTGTCGCAGGATAGGCGATTTCCTTTGCGTTTGTAAATGTGGATGATAGATGCATCTTTGAATTCCTGGGGTATACGTTTCTGCTTCCACATCCCACAAAACATCTCTGTTAGTCTTTCCACTAGCTTAGGCCCACCACACTTGTAGATTTCCCCTGGAATGGAGTCTGCTCCTGGAGCTTTCCCATTAGACAGGAGCTCAATGGCCTTGTGAGTTTCCAGCACGGATGGAAGGTCAGCCAATCTCTCGTTTATCTCCACCTGGGGTAAGTTCAATTCAATTCAATTCAATTTTATTTGTATAGCGCTTTTTACAATAGACATTGTATCAAAGCAGCTTTACAGAAATATCAACATGGTATACAGATATTAAAGGTGTGAATTTATCCCAACTGAGCAAGCCACTGAGTGGCGACGGTGGCAAGGAAAAACTCCCTAAGATGTTTTAAGAGGAAGAAACCTTGAGAGGAACCCGACTCAGAAGGGAACCCATCCTCATCTGGGTGACAACAGATAGTGTGAAAAAGTTCATTATGGATTTATATGAAGTCTGTATGGCGTTAAGAGCAGTCGTAGTCCCAGCAGTCTGGAATTAAAGAAGATTTGAGCTCCATCCAGAGGCAGAAAGGATCTGGATCTCTAGTATCTCCATAAATTCGTGTGGGGCTCGGCGAAAGGAGAGAGGGAGATAGTTGTTGATAGCTTCATCATTGATGGAAGAGGGTCTGTTTAGGACACCGACAAAGTGTTCAGCCAAGCGCTTCAGTATCTTCTCCTTCTCGGTTATGAGAGTGCTGCCGTCAGAGCTCAAGAGTGAGGCAATGCCTGATGTTACTGGGCCATAGACATCACGAAGAGCACTATAGAAATGTTTCATGTCGTGTCTGTCGGCAGCAGACTGAATATCATCAGCCTTTCGGCTCAGCCATGTGTCCTGCATCTCGCACAGTTTTTTCTGCACTGCTTGGCGGACTCTGCTGAAAACATCTTTCTTTGCTGCGGACTTGGGGTCGATGCTGACCGCACGCTGGAGACGGTGCTTGTCCTCTAGCATCGACTGTATTTCTTCACAGTTCTCATCAAACCAGATGCTAATGCTTAGACCGTGGGTGCATCCAGGTTGTTTTGTTCCAGTTGAGCAAATGGAAGACTGTATTGGTGATCAGGAGATCATATGTTGCGCACATCTTCAAGAGCCGATGACCATTGCTGTTACAGTTGCCAATGCCACGTCTACCAATAACTCCCTCCCACGCAATGTGGTCTGCGCCCACTCGGGAATTAAAATCACCAAGAATGATCAGTTTATCTGACTTTGATACTGAAGCAATCAGAGCTTCCAGATCCTGGTAGAACTTGTCTTTGACTTCCTCCAAGTTGGTCATGGTTGGTGCATAGACACTAATGAGTGTGGCTTGCTTTCTTCCAGGTAAAGGTAGCTTCAGCATTATTAGCCTGTCATTACTTCCCTTTGGTAAGCTGGAGAGCTTATTCACCAGACTCATCTTGATAGCAAATCCAACTCCAGATTCCTGACGTTCATCGCTGCCCTGTCCACTCCAGAAAAAGGAGTAGCCAGCTCCAACTTCAGTCAATTGGCCCTCGTCGGCCAAGCGGGTTTCACTCAGGGCTGCTATCTCTATATTGTAGCGAGCAAGCTCTCTTGCAATCAGGGCGGTTCTTTTCTCTGGTCTGTCAGTCTCTGCACGATCCAATAAGGTGCGTATGTTCCACGCACCAAGAGTGAGGGAAACCTTTCAGGTTTTCTTTATGTTTTGACCGTGAGAATGGGATTCCCTCCAGCTGCAGTAAGCTGGTCAGGGTAGTTGAAGCAGGCTATTTTTAAGGCACCTTTTCTAGCCCCTTCCTCAGGCTATGGAGGTAAGCAGCGCTATCCTAAAAAGGGCTTAGTCGCTCGGACAGCTGCCGAAATCCATTTCTGCTTCAGGTCAATGGAAGACGACCCTATGGCCTGAGCCGCCTGCATGGAGGTCCGCTACTACGGCTGCCAGTGCATCCACACCTGCCAGGAGTACGACTGCTACCCCCACCAGAGGTACTACCCCTCCATGAGCACACCTTACACCACATTTTATAATTATAGCACAAGGTGAAAAACAAGGTTCCTAAATTAAATACTGGATGTTGCTTTCATATAAAAAAAAAATCTAAACCTCTTCTCAGTGCCTTCTTTTCCACCTACTCAAAATTTTAATGATGTTAATTTTACATGCCTACATTAATGTTAGACGTGCACCAAAGAAAGCACCAAAGAAATTAAAAACACAAAACAAATGCATAGGATGTCAGGCTGTCACGTCAACATCAGATTCGGTGGTGCTTTTCCATTCCATGTAATACAGAGTGACCTACAAACATAGCCACCAACTACAACTCCCAGAACTCAGAGCAGCCTGTAAACATTGCAGCCAAAGATTAGCGCACCCAACAGCCATTACAAACGCTCTCACGTTCACGTTCAAAATTGTACTGAATTTCACACAACAAGACTCAATTACTCATTCACACTCCATTGTATATAAGGACACTAATTCCACTACTACATTGTGAAATATACACTTAGTGTCTTGTATATGTGATACCAAGCCTTATTGTTCTGTTATAGGGTTTTTGGTTATGATTATGATTCTGGTTCTTTGGTTTATGTCAATGTCTATTGCCCAGTTTGCTCTGTTTGCATATTACCTGACTTCTGCCTGTATTTTGACCTTGATTCTGTCTTATGTTTTGGATTCATTTGCCTGCTCTTAACCTGCAACTGTCATTGTTTCTGTGGCCTGGCAAAGGCATGCTGGAAAAATGTTTTTTTTTTTTTTTTTTTTATAAAGAAGTGGTTCTTGTTTCGTTTCTCATGAATCAGTTGTTCTGATGAAGAAGTATAATGTTGCTGGCAGGTCTGACTGGTAGGTTTGCCATTGTGTGCTATTTGCCTTGGAAATGATCCAAAATGCAGCTGCAAGACTTGTTTTTAACCTCCTCAAGTTCGCAGACATTTACATTTTACATTTATTCCTTCAGCAGATGCTTTTATCCAAAGTTATTTACAAATGAGAAAATACAAGGACACCACCCCATTGCCCCATTCCACTGGATTTCTGTTGCTGTTCATATCAGATTAAAACACTGATGTTTGCTTATAAATGGGCTGCACTTATATAGTGCTTTTTTAACCTTAGTAGTTCTACAAAGTGCTTTACACTTTGTATCTCATTCACACATTCCCTCACCAGTGGTAGCAGAGCTGTCATGCAAGGTGCTAGCTTGCCATAAGGAGCAACTTAAGGTTCAGGGTCTTGCCAAAGAACACTTCAGCATGTCAAGTCATGTGGGCCGGGAATCAAACCACCAACCCTACAATTAGTGGACAACCTGCTGTAGCACCTGAGCCACAGCTGCCCAAAAACAGACCAGCTCCCACCTTCCTTCCTTATAGTACTTATCACACTCTGATCTGCACCACACACACTCTGAGCCTTTAGCACTGCTCGACCCACCAACCCTAAAGATACATGCATCAGTCTTTTCTGCCCTGGCCCCAGGTGGTGGAATGAACTTCCCCTGGCTGTACAGCTGAGTCACTGGCTGTCACAAAGATTAAAGATCTACCTCTTCACCATGCACTTGAATTAACATAATTCTATTTTTAAAATCTCTTTTCTTGTGTGATATCTTTTCATGCTGTACTAATGTCCTCCAATAGGCTTGATGGTATTCCTAGCCCCTGTCCTACTTGTTACAGTACCTGAGACGGAAGCAAGCACAGGTGATAAAGACTCCGAAAGGTGAGGATCAGGCAAAAGGCGTAGTCACAAGGCAGGCAGTAGTCAGACGATCAGGCGAATAGACAATCCAAGGCTTAGGCAGAGAAGCATGGTCAAAAAACAAAGCACAATATCCAAAAACATTAAGGTTAAGGTTAATCAAAAACGAACACAACGGCTTGGTTAATGACAGAGACGAGGCTGCTGAGCGTTTATTTCACGAACTAGTACTGCGCGAACTTTCACTTAAATACTATGTGTGTGATTGTATGTGTGAGTGTGTGTGTGTGTGTGTGTGTGTGTGCGTGTTTGTGTGATTGGGTGCAGGTGTCCGTGATCAGAACTCGGGAGAAGGTGTGCATGCGTGGATATGGGAAGTGTTGTCCTCGTCGGCCATGTTTGTAGTTTGCGTTGCACTCTCGGAATTGTAGTCGCGGGTTCGCTGCGACGTGACACTACTGAACTAGCTTGAGAATATGTTTTTGGTAGAGACTACAGAGCAATTCTGTAAGCCACTCTGGATAAGGGTAACTGCTAAATGTAAATGTAAGAACAAGGATATGTATTTTATATTTATTCTTATTCAATCAGGTGTGATGAGATCAGTTTGTTTGGCTCCACATACAGTATATGTGAGCAAACATTTTCTCTAATGGTGCTGAACAATAGCTGACCAAGATCATGATGACCTGAGAGAAACTTTGGTAAGTGCTTAGAATCTCAACAAGACTTACACCTGACTTAATAGTAAATGTTCGGTCCCAGGCAAAACTTCACTGTTGCCATTAGAATTACTTGTGAGTGAAATCTGCAAAATCTTTATTGGCACAAAGCTGTTGAGCATTCAGCAAAAAGTGCTTTAAATCCACTCACTGAGTTAATCACTTGAATAAAAAGGCATTGTTAGTAGTGGCTAGTATGACTATCATTTCCTTATTTGTAAAATTACATAGATTGTTTGGCCTCTGACTCCATATTATTTCTCCATCTGTCCCTCAACAAGATAAGTTTGGACACCCTTCTAGTATGTTGATAGTACCTCAAGCTGTCCAGTGCTCAATCCTTTTCAATAGTTGAATACCTTATCTCCCATAGGAACAATTTATGGTGCAGGTATGAGTCCGGCTAATTGTCCCAGACTAAAACCAGAAATATCTTTGTAAAACCTTGGCTCTGGATTATAGGGTGTAAATGCAGATAGTATTTAACTACCTGGAATAACTCATTGTACTCTCTTATCCACTCCACTAGCTCACAAGCATTTTCGCTTGTCTGGTCTCTCAGATGGGGCACACAGGGTGGCAAATCAGGTAATAACCTTACAACACTCTACAACCTGCCCCAGAAAAGAATTGGCCTATTTCTTGGTACAAAGTGAGGGGCTGTTCTGGATGGCTTCCACTTAATCCAACTTCAGTCTGATCTTTCCCTGTCTTACATGCTGTGACATTTTAGCCTCAGATGGTGTACCATTTTCCTCAACTCAAAGTCTGTAAGTGTTGCTAGTGAAGATGACTACAACTGTACTTTCTGCATCTCTGAATTACTTGAGCCATTAGATACCAAAACATCACTGGAGCCTTGTTGAGACCAAAAATCATTACTGTAAACTGGAACAGGTCAAAGGAGGGGGTGCTAAAAGCCATTAGAGATCTTGATTGCACTCCTAAAGTAGCTATTACATACATCCAGTGGGACAATAAATCAAGTCTTTCTAAGCCTTTCTAAGTCATCAATCCTGGACATTGCATTTGTTTTGAAAAAGAAGAAATTATTCAGCGTGTGAACAACAACAAAATTGTTTTGGGGGATAATCAAAACAAGACTATACCACTCATTCTTAAAAGAGTCATTGATTTACAAATGTTTAATGGTCTTGACCTCTTCCTTTAAAGCATCCATCAACCATTCTGGCAACAGATTTAACTGTGATTCAATGCAGCAGTTTTCTCTGGTGTCTGACAAAACATGTGTCTGAGATCCAAGAGCACATATGGGCACAATTTCCATGCATCTACCACACCAAATACTAAAAAAGCTTCAGAACCAGGCCATAGGTTATGTACTACCATGCCGCACCACTGAAGCAATGAGGCCTCCTTATCGGAGGATAAAAAGTCGTTTTAAAAATAAAACTTCATCAGAGAATCAGCTTTTGGCATAATTTCGTAACATCTAATAATGTCCAAATATGTGCTCTCTTACTCTCCTTAACTGTCTTACATACATTGGTTGTATATTAACCACTCATCATGACATCATATAGATATTACTCCATTTTTCTCCTTCTTCACTTACTCAAGATGAGGTTTTAGATGTTCAAATTTAATGTACTTTTTCTTAAAATTATGACTTCATAAGTGACTCAAAACAATATGTTTTTTTTTTTTTTTCAAAATTTTTGACTTTGTAATACTGTGGTAAAGTTTAACATTTGAGCACACTAATATGCAAATTCAGTCAACTATTACGCTGAAGAATTAATGTGAGACACTGTATAAAACATGTTATCAGTATAAAACATGAATGTAGATTTGAATGTGTGTATGGTTCATAAGGCAAAAAAAAAAATCACAGCTTTCTTTGAATGCTTTTGGCATCTAAGGTGCAATTGTGTCACAAATGTGTAATCTATCTAATATCTAAAATATAAAACACAAAGCCTTTACTGTAGTAATATTAAGTCATAAGTCATCATTTGGAAAGTATTTTCATTACTCTAAGATACCAAGTCATAATTTCTCGAAGCTTTCTAAGTCTTTCTAAGACCTAGTAAATGGTTTTATTAGCTTCTTCAAATAGTAAATATGAGCTGTCATATACTAAATATCGACAATGTAATTCACCATTGTCAACTTTTTCCTCCAGGCAGTGAAAGCACCCTGCAGTTGCTAAATTAATCTATTTGCATTGATATCACCCAGCACTCTTGCCCTCTTAGGTAATGAGACTGTAAAACAAAACCACAAACCATTACATTTATAACATTTGGCAGACATCTTTATCCAGAGTGACTTACATTCAATCAATCTCATTTATACAACTGAGCAGCAAGGGCCTTGCTCAAGGGCCCAGCAGTGGCAGCTTGGTAGTGCCAGAATTTTAACTCATTAAATCATAACCTTCCAAACAATAGTCCAATGACTAAGCTACCAATGTTTTTCCTCAGAAAAGAGAATGCAGAATTTAAAGGAGAAATACAACAGCTTTAAATCTTTTTATCAGATCTTGTGTAAATGAATTGACCAGGAAATGTAAAGAACTCTTTAAAAGCTACACTTTAAAATAATTACACAAATTGGGTACACACAATATGCTGTATATGTTCAGATGGCACCTAGAAAACAATTAAATGCACAATTAGATCGTGCTATTCAAAATGAACAGTTGTTGATGTTTTATAGTTACAGGCATCTAAATTATTAGACGTGCACAGTAAAAGAGACTTTCCTGAGCTGCAGTGAATGGTAATTACCATATTTACATGCAGAGACAGATGTGACTGGACTGTTTACAGCAGGGAGTGTTGTTGCTTCTGACCACAAGGTTTTTGACGTCAAGGAATTACTATGTAGGGAACAAAAACAGCTAATCCTCCCAAACAACATTGTATTTTCATTTGTAGTAGTGACCGCATAGGTTGTGGGGTTTTCTGTACATTCTTTCCTTTTGTGCTATGTGGAATATATAAATATAGGAGAAAAAAGAAAATGCATTGTGGTTGCGGTCACAATGTCGAGGTAGAGTATGTTGAAATAAAAAAAAAAATCCATCTTGCAAACACCAAACACAAGCCAAGGACAAGGACAAACCTAACTTAGCTGCACTGTGAATACAGAACATTGCCTCTCAGAAACATTGCACCCATAACTTTTTGCTAAACAATAATGCTTCCATTTTCTCAGAAAATACTTCCTCGCTATATCCTATCTATGTCCTAAAATACAGGTTACGCCATAAATTATGCCATGGTATATTAATTAAATTAAGTCTAAATAGGTGTATACAGTCTAATAGACCACAGGATCTCACCCCTGTTCCTAGAGTATTCCCTGTCTTACACATATCTGTATTTTCCCTGCTCCCTCATCCAACTAATCAGCTATCAGCTAATTAACATCTATTCCTGAGTTAAAGTCAGTGTATCAGCGTAAGAAAAACAATAAAAATGTGCAGTACAGAGCATACTTCAGGGATGTTTCTCCAGGCAGTTGGAAAAGGTGTCCTGATTTTATGCTGGTCTGTAAACAGTGTTATTCCCTGATTATCCTGTGGTGTGGGGTGCATAATAATTCTAACTCATCCAATCTATTTACAGTTCAGTCATGGCAATATTAAAGTAAAGTCATAAATATTAAATGTAGTGACTTCATGAGATGAAATACTGATAACCAATGACAGCTGAGCCGAACTGTCAAAAAGGTTTATAAATGTTCATAGGCATCCACTGATCCAAGGTGCCTGACCGGAAATAATCACAGTAAAGCAGAGCTAACACTGAGACCAGAGCATGTCACACGGCAAAAAAAAAGTGATATTGTTGAGACTGAGAAGGAATCAATGGTAAAGACACAGAGGTATCAAAAATTACATAAACTGCCACTGGGGCAAAGAGTGAAACTGGATCTGGGTCTGACATAAAGCCAGGTAGACTGAATAAAGAGAGTAAGACTGAATCTGGAGCCGTGACTGGGCTTTAGTCTGTGAACTATGCAGCATCGAACATGTTTTGAGGGTTCTGGAGTGACTGGCTGGTTAATATACCTGATGTACCACTGGCCTGTCCTTGTGCTGGAATACCTCATATCCTCATGATTTCAACTAATCAGCTAATTAACAGCCCTTCCTTAGTTGACGTTGATGTGTCAGACCAGAGAAAACACCCAAATGTGCAGGACAGGAGGTTCTTCTGGACCAGACTTGGAAATCTGTGCTTTAAACTTAAAGACATGGGCCACAGAATTCTTTCAGAGCCATGGAGGATTGGTCACAATTCTTTCAGGAGTGGATGGGCTTGGTCATAAGTCTTTCAAGAATGGATGGTATTGGTCACAATTCTTTCAGGAGTGGATGGGATTGTTTATAATTCTTTCAGGAGTGGATGGGATTGGTCATAATTCTTTCAGGAGTGGATGGGATTGGTTACAATTCTTTCAGGAGTGGATGGGATTGGTCACAATTCTTTCAGGAGTGGATGGGATTGGTCATAATTCTTTCAGGAGTGGGTGGGATTGATCAGAATTCTTTACAGGGTGTGTTGGATTGGTCAAACTTATTTCAGGAGTGGGTGGGGTTGGTCAGAAACCCTTCAAGAGTGAGTGAGATTGGTCAGAATTCTTTCAGGAGTGGGCATGAGTGGATTAAAAAAAAAAAAAAAGCAGTCATATAAATATAAACACCTCTACTGTAGGGTTCTACATAGGGTCTCTAAAATAAAATAGGAAGAAGAACCCTTAAGTGTCCTAGATACCATTTTTTTTCTAAGAGTGAACAACTTTCCTAGAATTCCTATAACTTTTATGTGGAACACAGGGAACAGATACAGATAGATAACCGGGGGTACAGATAGTTCTGAATTCAGATTACTGCTGTACCACACTATCCAGTAGAAAAGTGCTATAAGTTTCTATAGATCCTCCTCTATATGGCACCATGTAGAGTTATACATATACAGTATACAGAGACTGTAACAGTTATGAGTTCTTCCTGTAAAGCTGCAATATATATTACAGCAAAAGCAGCAGTTTTACTTGTAGCTTAAGAAGAATCATTACAGCCAAAGAAACTAAGGAACTAACAAAGATTGGGAAACTAAGTGGTACAATGCTCTGGGCTTTTCCATAATCCTAGTCATAATTGCTGGACCGTTGCCACCCAAGTTGGGTAAAGGATAGCATGTGCTTGTTCCAAGACACAGCTAATTTTGCTCTCTTGTCTTCTTTTGTAGATTTCAATCTTACAGACATAATTACATCAGTGACTTAAAAAGGCACAACTAACAGCATTATAAACTTTTCTAAAGGAAATCTCTGACCATTTATTATTATTTAAAGTGTATGGCTAGGCTAAATTTAATGCACTTTTAAGAATTATTTCATTCGACCTTTATTACATATGTCCTTTCCTAGTCCAACAAGACCTCCAACAGTCTAAAACAGTTTTACTGAAACTAAAACAGTTTTTTTTGTTTTGTTTTTTTTACCACTAGAGGTCTCTAATGGACAAATAAAGCCTCACGATATGAACTATTTTTCAACACGTTACGCTGGAAAGCTTCAAGGTTTCTTGAAGCTTCGTTTCACCATCACTAGGTGGCACCAAGTCATCAGTTTTCATTGGTTTCGCCGTTTTATTCCAGAGAATTGGTTTTATTGCTAGATTGACTTGTCTCTATTTTAACTGGATGCAGAAACTGTAGATTGGATTTGAATGATGGAGAAAGTAAGACTAGTGGTTTGAAACTTTCCATTGAGTTACAAAATGTCAAAAAATAAAATGAAATCTGCAAAATATCCAGCTCTATATACAAAAACAAAAAAACAAACAAACAAAAAAACTTTACGTTTGTGAGGAAAGTTTATAATTAGAGATACACCAATCACTGCTTTACATGAGCTTGAAGATATTGGTTTCATGTTGTGTATAGGGGACTACTATTGTTTACCTCAAAAACTGGTTTATAAATGTTACATAACAAGCAATTTTCAAATGAAGACTCACCACTGACAGTGCACTATAATTCAGCATGCTGTTACAAACAAACCTCTGTATGAAAATGAGTCTGCGTTTCAAGCAAAGCATTAAGGCAGTAATGAATTCTTGCTGGATTAACAGTTTCAGGTGAAACATCACCACAGCTTGCAGTAAAAAGCCATATCACATTTCTTTTCGGATTTAACATACATATCTTAACAATATGCACTAACTGGGGGTCCAAGCATTTAGTGCTTGGAACTGTCTTGTTGGTATTAGGATTTCCCTTTTTATTTATTTATTTATTTATTTATTTATGTATTTATTTACTTGTAAAGGCCCAATTGCAGGAAATTCTGTGCTTAGACCGAGATAAGCAATTAATATGACAGAATGATAACAGGTACATTTTTATTCTTCATCATTAGTCATTAGTTCATGGCTTTAAATGATACCCAATAGTTTTTATTGGTTATGATTTGTTTTGCTGTGGAACTTCACATCTGAGCAAATGAGACACTGTTTTGAATTTGACACTTTGACAATAAATCCATTCATCTTAGACCATTTGTCTTTCTGGGTTGTTTTTGTCAGACCAGAGAGAGTAAATTTTTTTAAATGTATAAAAGTCTGTGAAAACTCTCCCCTTTCTGAGCGAGTGTATCTAGCCCTGTAGCTAGTCTCTACTCTGATGAGCCAGCTGCCTTCAGCTAAAAAATTTGCATTAAATGCATACAGTATGTTGCGATATACCACAACAGAAGATCTGATACAGAAGCCAGGTTGGTTCATGTTTAGCATCATTGAACAACAGGGAGTTTTTTAGCGTGTTTATCAGCTCTGCTACAGTATTTATACAAGTACTTGGTTATTTGCCTTTGCTGGGTCTGCATCTGGACGACAATCCATCAGTTGAGGATCCTTGATTTGTAGGGTCTTTAGTGTTCTATGTAACTCTGTAAGAAGTGCCAGCTGGGGGCACTATTTGCAAAGTGTGCTTGGACCCCTGCAGCTCATCACCTGGTTTATATTTTGTACTTATTCCTGTTCCATGACTTTTGCAAGTTCTTCTGTTCTTCGTTAGTCCAAACAGCTTGAGGCATACATGCATATCACCAGTGATTAAACTACAGATAGTCATCAGGAGCCAGTACACTTTCAGTTAATCATGTTTGTCTTTTGTTTGTTTTATATCAGGAGAGGAGTTACTCAGGCTGAAATATAAGCCAATAGAAGACCTGCGTTAGGATCAGTATAAAGGAATTATTCCTACAAAAGTGAATACAGAATTGCCAATGTAGTTGTGTTCAAATCCCGGAATGCCACATAGTTCAATAACACAGTGTTCATGAATGTCGATAACGGGAAGTTTTGAGCTCATGACCAAAAATAGATTTTATCTGTAGCCAAACATAGAAACACATGCCTGCTTTGATACGTGGCCTGGAAACACACACATACTGTACGCATACTTTTTTTTGTGTATGTGTCGTATTGACGTCCTCGGTTTTACAGGTGTGTTATTATTTCCAATGGACATAAACACAATCATCAAAAATAAATAAATAAATATAAAAAAAATACTGTGATGTCTTCAAGAATAATAAAAAAAATTTGACCTTACCAGTTACCAGTGGACATCTACATTTTTAACTTTTGGACTCTTTTGGAAACTTTTGCCCATTTCATTCGAAACCCAGAGTTTCAAGGAAAAACCCAAGAAGTCAGGTGATGCTGATGTCGTCAGCAAGCAATTTCTGCCTGAGAGTAACAACAGAACATTTTTAACATGCTTCCTCCTCCCAGCCAGTGCATTCCACTAAGCCTTAAATGCCACAGTGTCACAGCTCGAAATGCTGCGTTGTTCTGAAAGGCTCTGACCAAGGCTTAATCTAGGCCTATTCATACCTGTCTCACACACTACAATCTACACAACTTTGGCATTATGAGTTTTTTTGACATTTTAATTAAAAAGTATAAAATACTATCAAAGAAAATAAGTCTGTACATTTTGTTGCTCGGCGTACAAACAATGTTAATTTATCCTCAAAGATAAAACATTGATCCTTAAGGTCAAATTATGTGCCTTAATAATGTTCCACTAACTAAAGGTACAAAAAAAACTAACAAGCATTTGCTCTGGGCAGTGGGGGTCAACGGTTAAGGCTCTGGGTCTGCCTCTGTTCAGCCCTTGAGTTAACCCTCTCTGCTCCAGGGGTGCTATAATCATTATATCATGGCTAACACTGTGTTCTGTGTTCTGTGCTCTGACCCCAACTTCCTAACAAGCTGGGATATGCGAAGAAAATAATTTGACTGTGCTGTAATGTACATGTGACAATCAAAATCAGTCAAAAGACTCCTTAACTGTGCTAAATGAAATCTTGCATTGCACACAATAAACACCTCTTGAACCCTGCATGCAGCATTTGAGAGAAAACAAAGCTATCAACTTGTTCCCACACATTCCGACAGAAATATTTTCTCTTCCCTGGAGTTATTTCAGTTATTTTCACCCAACAGTGAAAATTCTGGTCATTCTGGTCTTGTCATTTAAGTTATGCGTGACTTGTTCTTATATACCATGCAACCGAATCACAATGATAAAGTAATGATAAAGTGGTCATGTTCCTCCTGTTTGGCTTCTTTATTATTTTAAACATTGTGAACCTTGTTTACATTTGTGGGTGTAATAAAAAAGCATCTAGCTTTGTAACAACTACTGACTCACACACAGCCTGGGTGTGTATGTGAAATCTTAAAGTTATGCAAGATGGATTAAGGGAAGGAGGAACAGTAAACACAACTACGGTCTGTTACAGTAAACACAACTACGTCGAGCAGGCGAGTCTCGCCAAACAGGTACGTTCCTTCATGTTAAGCCTTACTTAATTTCCTTTGCATGGGAGGGCAACTCCACTCAACCTATGTTAGGGCATTTCCAAATGATATTTACTTACTCCTTCATTTACTTACATGTAGGCCATTTCCTGTTATTACTGGCATATTTAATCCACAATAAACAAATATCCTCCTCCTGGATAGTTTAGTTTAGTAGATATACACATGATAAAAATTAATCAAGAACTTCATTCATTCATTTTCATTCATCTTCCGTAACCATTTTATTCTGTCCAAGGCTGTGGTGGATCCGGAGCATATCCCGGGAACACTGGGCAGGAGGTGGGACAGTCCATACATGCCAGTACATCACAGGGCACCATGCACATCCACGTTCACATCTAGGGGCAATTTAGTGAAGCCAATTCACCTACTGGTACTCCAGTTTCCTCACCCAGTCCAAAGACATGCGTGGTAGGCTGATTGGCATGTCCAAAGTGTCCGTAGTGTATGAATGGGTGTGTGAGTGTGTATGTGAGTGTGCCCTGTGATGGATTGGCACCCTGTACAGGGTGTACCCCACCTTGTGCCCGATGCTCCCAGGGATAGGCTCCAGGTTTCCCCGTGACCCTGAAAAGGATTAAGCAGTATAGAAGATGGATGGATGGATGTAGTGTGTGAATGTATGTGCGATTTTGCCCTGCCCTGCAATGGGTCGCCCCCCGGGTCCAGGGTGTCCAAAATGAGAAAGAGAAATGATTTGATTTGACAAATGAGAAAGATTTTGCTTGAATCTTTCTCATTTGTAAGTCGTTTTGGATAAAAGCGTCTGCTAAGTGAATAAATGTAAAATGTAATGTAAATGTGTCCCCCACCCTTTGCCCCAAGTTCCCTGAGATAGGCTCCAGGCTACCCGCGACCCTGTGTAGGATAAGTGGTACAAAAAATGGATGGATGGATAATTTTATGTGGGTTTTTGTTTTTTTCAGACTGGACCAAGGAAAAGCGCAGATAGAGAACTGTTGATGTTAGCAGGAAATTATCTCATTCTTTTATTTGGGGTTACCCTGTGACAAATAATATTCTATAATCCAATTTAATCTAATGAAAATAATCTAATATTGCATATGGCATGGTGTTGCTTACAGCCCAGGGGTCCTGAGCTCAGGTTACTCTCAGTGAGGAGTTATGCATGTTTCCTCTAAGTTCTCCAGTTTCTTCCTACTTTCCAAAAACATGACACTAGGTGGATTGACTAAGATAATTGTGTAAATGTGTGTGTGAATGGTGCCCTGTAATGGATACCCAACCAGGGTACGTTTCCTTCTCACACCTAGTGTTCCTGGGATAGGCTCTGGATCCACTGCATCCCTCACCTGGATAAAGTGCTTACTGAAAGTGAGTGAGTAATATAATCATTCTCTTTTATTTCAGGATTGCATTTCCTTAACACACTCTCCTCTGTTGCACAAACTCTCAATACACACACACACACAGCCTCATCACCCTTATTTTCTCCTCTGGCTCTACAATATTCAGTTCCTACTCATTCTATGACACTTTTCATCGCTCTAACTGCATTTAACACTCCACAATTCACACATTTTAAAAAAAAACACTCTTGTGTTTCTCAATCTTCTTCATATTTAACTGTAGCATATGGGCGATTTCAACATTTCTCTGTATTGAGAAAGGAACAGAAAACACTTATTGAAACTTACTCACAATGGAGGTTTACTTGCTTAATATAGTCAACAGATGTTTAATATGTGCAACTGTGTAACATGAATTGAAAACTACAGTCATTGTGCTCTTACAAGAAGTGTGTGAGGGGGAGGAAGATGTAAGAAAGTCTTAACAAAGATGCTATTTTTGCGTTTCATCCAACTTTAGTGGCTTAGAGGCACGTTTGCCTCACACCTCCAGGGCTGGGGGTTCAAATCCCACCTCCGCCCTGTGTGCACAGAGCTTGCATGTTCTTCCTGTGCTTCAGGGTTTCCACCTCCAGTCCAGAGACATGCGCTGATGGCGGATTGGAATTTCCAAATTATCTGGAAAAGTGTGTGATTGTGCCCTGTGATGGGCTGGCACCCTGTCCAGGGTGTACCTTGCCCTGTGCCCCGAGTTCTCTGGGATAGGCTCCAGGCTTCCCCATGACCCTGTGTAGGATAATCGCTATGGAAAATGGATGGATGGATGGAGGTTCTTAAAGTCTCTAGTCATCAGACCCACCTGAGTACCACAAATCAAGTAGTCCCTCAAAAATCTCAAAAAAGGTTATACAGATTTAGAGTTTAATTTACAAATACCACTGAAAGGCTAAAAAGATAGCTTTACTGATGGAACTCAGTAACCGTAACTCAGTAATCTGTAAATTAGACATTCAATATAAGACTTCCAATTTTGCATACAAAGAGTGTCTGTTATTTCCATCTGAAAATCACTATAGATGTGGAGCTTCAAGATTAGATTTCAAAGTGATTGAGTTTTCCTTTAAGGGCTCATGCTGTATGTTTAGATCAAAATAAATGTGTCTTTTGCCATTCATCACTTGTTGATTAAAAGGACAGGGTGAATTGAGGGGAGGTGAGATAAACACTCAAACTACTAGAGACCAGTTAAATATGGCCCTATATAGCCCCAATTACTCACCCTACCCCCAGATGTTCTCCTTCTTCACACTTTCTTACTTTAAGCCACTCATTCAACCTGATCAGTAGAATTGGAGGCTGTACTGTTTGGTAATGTATAGCGAGCACCATTTGCCCAGAGGACTCAATGTTCTCTCAGAGAATGACCTGGGGCAGTAATAAAAGGAGGTATGGAACAAAAAGAATATGAAAAGAATGTTAGATGAGAAGTTACATAAGGAGACAGTTACATAAGGAGAAATAAATTAGAGTCCTGCACAACAAAAATAGAAAAGAAATATTGTTTCATTTTACAAACATTTTCTCATTGATGCCGAATGGTTTTAATGATATCCACGCATTCTTGCTCCAGCTACCGATCCAGGATACAGTCATGAGCAAAAGTTTCTATTCCCCATGGTTTTGGAAAGGAAAAAGTGTACCTCTATTTTGGAAAAGCAAAACATGGTTGTATGTTGTTACAAGACAGTAAAATCAATCGAAAAGTAGTCTGAAGTAGTTTTGGCATCGCCCTCTTGGTTTGCATTTTTGATTTGAAAAATGCATCTGGCTGAGTAATAACACAGATTACTATAATGGAGAGGCTCCACAAGCTGTTAAAAGGATATGAAAAAGCTTGGAAGCAGTTATAAAGACAAAGGTGGACTAACAAGTTATTAGAGAATATCATTCATTCATCTTCAGTAATCACTTTATCCTGGTCCGAGTCACGGTGAATCCAGAGCCTGTGCCAGGAACTTGGGGTGTGAGGCAGGAATGCATCTTGGTGTCCCATGTACTACTACATCACACGCACACACATTCACACTTAGGGGCAATTTAGCATAGCCAATTCACATACTCGCATGTTTGTGGGAAGCGGGAGGAAACCAGAGAACCCAGAGGAAACCCACACAGAAACAGTGAGAATGCATGATACAGAGAGTAATCCGAGTTCAGGATAAAACCAGAGAACCACGGAGGCAACACTATCCGCTGTTTCACCACCTCTGGAGAAATCAGTTTCCTGGACTTGATGTGTATTTAGGACTGAATCCAATCGCTACAGGAAGAGAGCAGTCAATTTTAATAGAAAATGATTTCCTCCTTTTATTATGGGTGATAATTAATTATTATAAAGGTCACAGGGAAGTGTACCTATCGTTTGTTTAAAAAGAAACTGGAGATTTGGAATATTGAAAGAGTTCCCAATGGAAAAAAATACAGTTATAAATAGGGGAGAAAATGTTATTAGTTTATTTTTCTTCACAGGGCATCTGATTGAGACTAGAACCAGGTCTAGGATCTTGCAGGACAAAATGAATGGCTGGATCTTCCAGATCTACCAGTGACCCTTCCCAGGAAAAAGTAGTTAATAAAGATTAATAGAATACACAAAATACAATATAAGTACGGAGAAAACAATATGAATAAGTGGAAATAAGCTGGAGTATTGCTCTGTACAAAGTAGGGTGTAAATAGACTCAGTAACATTACGAATAAGAGGATGAATGATCTAGAGGCTATTTAAGAACCTGATAACGATACACAATACAACTACTTTTCATTCATTTGATCACGGTGGAGCTCATGAGCACTGGGCATGAATTCAGAAATACATCCAGAATAGGGCACTAGTTTATCGCAGGGCACCATCCACACACTCTTTCACACCTTGGGGCAATTAAGAGGAGTCAGTTCTTTTACATGTCTTTGGGAGGTGGGAGGGTACCGGAAAACCATGAGGAAAACCACAAAGACACAGGGAAAATATGCAAAACGCCATACAGACCAAAGCTCGGGACTGATTCCTGGAGCTGTGAAGAGGCAATGCTACTGTACCACCAATTAATAATAATAATAATAATAATAATAATAATAATAATACTGATAAGCTTTAATATAGCACCTTTCATAAATTTTAAATGCATCTCTAGGTATAAAGTAAAAACAGAAAGCCAAGGAACCTCTAAGTAGGGGGAGGAGACTCTGTGTGTGTGTGTGTGTGTGTGTCAGTGAGAGAGAGAGAGAGAAAGAAAGAAAGGAGGCGGGAAGGAGAAACAAAGAGAAAAGCTGTGATGTCACTCCCCACCACACCACTCATACAAAGGCGTGAGTGAGA
Source organism: Ictalurus punctatus (assembly GCF_001660625.3). Lineage (NCBI taxonomy): Eukaryota > Metazoa > Chordata > Actinopteri > Siluriformes > Ictaluridae > Ictalurus > Ictalurus punctatus. Next base: position 5,601,787 of record NC_030429.2, read on the forward strand.
GAAACACACACACTTATACTATTCCACTACACAAACTAACTCCTGTTGACTCTGTGCCTTTCATTCTGGATGTGAGTATGTCTTTGCTTTCGTTTCTCTTAGCAAAAAAATGTATGAAGTTATTACTCCTCTTAGCATTACTTTTCTTTGTTTTGTTTTTGTTAGACAAAACAAAAGTCCTTTCAGTCTTTTTTTTTTTTTTGGTATGTTGTCTTGAACATTGTGAATGTTTCAGTCTTGCTGTAGTCCATTGTTTGTCTCAGCTGGATGTTTCTGCATGTTGCACAGCTTTTCCTGCTTAGCCTTGGGATTAAAACACTGAGCTGTTATGATTGTTGTTCCAGATACATTGTTAAGTTATTGTAAGTGTTAGGCGAAAAAAAGAAAAAAGTTGTGGTGTTGCACTTGAACTGGCTTTGTTGTCTTGGTGAAAAGCTCACAGAGGAGGATACGTGTGGTGAAGTTTACTTTTGAAAAGAGTGGTGCTGTAAAGGCGTGGGGAGCTTTTCTGATCTGTGTGACCATCAGACAAAGAATCAGAAAGACTGAAAATGGAGACTGCAGGAGGATCCTGTAAACTGTGCAAACCAGACCAACAGCTAGCCAGTGGATGAATGGATAATGAGCAATGAGTAAATAAAGCGACTGAGTGAGAGAAAAGAGTGGCTCAGCAGCAGCTGAAAGGCCAGAGAACCCTGAGAGGACAGAAACTGGACTGTATTGAAACAGACTGGCTTTTGTCACTACACACAGAGGTCAGGAAACGCAGCTGGGATCATATGAAACAGAGGTCATGCTCACAAACCCAGCACAATCCCTAAATGAGCACTTAAACTGCGAGCATACAATATGCATGTTTACCATGTTCTGTTTTGTTTTTTTAACTGTCTAGTGTCCATTTAACCTGCAATCATAATCAACTAAATATAGAAAGAGACTTATATTTTAGCCTTTGTGCTAACAAAGCTGACTTGACGGTCTGAAGCTCTTTAGAAGAGATTTTGAGGAATGAATATTTTGCAAGCCAGACAGGTTAATGTTACTAAAAATCAAGCTGGCAACTTTAAAGCCAAACATCGTTATCTAATAGCTAGCATCCTTGAGAGCATTACTCTGTAATCTTAGCAAGACAGATAAATCAACATAACCAAAGCCTACAAAGTCACAACAAGGCAAGATTTGATCAACAGCTTGACAAACAGTTTCATACTGTGCCCTTTTAGTATTTAAGTGCCTAAACACAGTAAACAGCTGACCAAATTGTTAGCAGACTATCAAGCACAAAGTTAGCTTAACTAGCTGCCCAGGACACTTTAGTTAAAGTGCACACATTTCATTTTAATCTACAGCTTAGCTAACTTGCTCTTTGAGTCCATATTAATCACCCAGCATTACTCTCAAACACCTTTGAGACAATACTAACATAGATATTTAAACACACAAAAAACAAGTAGTATGGTCTCTTCATCACAGCACGACCCTTGATACAGTCCAGGTATTGGGCTGACACTAATTGCAAACAAGGAATGCAAGAAAATAACCTTATATTCTGTTCTTCTAAAGCTAAAGGAAGTATTAGCTAGTGTTGAGTAATACTCCAACTTGAGTAACTGTTTGTTTTGTTGTCATTTTTTTTCAATAGATTAAACATGGAATAAAATGATCTTTTTAGCTGCCAAGGAACACCCCAAAATGTAAATATTTATCCACTTCCTGTTGGATTTTAAGTGCTTTAAGCTGTCATACAAAAGTAGCAGTTAATACCTTTTTTCCCTAATGGAACAATATTAGCTTCAGTGTTGCCACATCCACAGTTTTCCTGTGAAATTGAGATAATTGTATATCCCCTAGTGCTTTTTTCAATGTTCAGCTGTCCAGTTATGGTGAGTCTGTGCCTGTAGCCTCAAATTCCTGTTCTTAGCTGACAGGAGTGAAAGCCAACGTGGTCTGCTGCTGCTGTAGCCCATCCACCTCATGGTTAAGCATGTAGTGTGTTCTGGGATTTTCTTTCTCCACATATTCTAACTTTCAGACACTCATGCAGCCTGATCGGTAAGAGCTTAAGGCTAAAAGGCAAAGGATGGTTTGATGTATAGCGAGCACCATCTGCCTAGAGGACTCGATGTTCTCTCAGAGGATGGCCTGAGGGCTGTAAGAAAAGCAGGTCAAAATATATGAAAAGAATGTTAGGTGCGAAGTTACATAAAGAGACGGAGAAATATATCAGGGCCCTGTGTGTGTATGTTATAAACATTTTCTCATCCATGTTAAATGGTTTCTAATGATATCCATGCACTCTTGCTCCAGTTCCCTATCCAGGATACAATCATGAGCAAAAGTCTCTTTTCCCTCATGGTTTCTGGGAAAAAGGAAAAAAATAAAAGTGTAGGTCTATTTTGGAATAGTGAAACCTGGTTGTATTTTGTTACAAGACAATGAAATCAATAGACAAGTAGTAGTGTAGTAGTATTATTGCTGTTGTAGCCAGTCTACCTCAAGGATAAGCATGTTGTGTGTTCTGAGATCCTTTTCTACTTACCATGGTTGTAAAGCATAGTTATTTGAGTTACTGTAAAGGTCCTGTTAGCTTGAACCCATCTCCTCTAACCACTCGCATCAACAAAGCATTTCTGCTCACAGAACTGCTGCTCACTGGATTTTTGTTTGTCACACATTTCTGTAAATAACAATGATTGTTGTGTGTGTGTGTGTGTGTGTGTGTGTGTGTGTGATAATCCCAGGAGCTCAGCAGTTTCTGAAATACTAAAACCAGCCTGTCTGGCACCAACAACCATGCTAGAGTCAAAGTCACTGAGGTCACTTATTTTCCTCATTCAGATGTTTGATGTGAACATTAACTGAAGCTCTTGACCTGCATGTGCATGATTTCATGCATTGTGCTGCTGCCATATGATTGGCTGATTAGATAACTGCATGAATGAGCATGGGTACAGGTGTTCCTTTTAAAGATTAAAGTAGCCTGTTTATTCGCAGGGCCCTCTGTGGTTTGGGGGCATTAAATAAACACTCGTACAGTTTATAGCTAGAAACAGCCCTGGTGTTAGGATACTTTCAAATATTCCATTATATTTTGCATTGGTTCTGATGTTGGATTTTAAAAGCTGTGTACAGTGGTTGTGATTTGGAGGTTTGCTGTTGGGTTAATTTAAAAATGGGCTTGTTGCTTTGGTCAACTCATGGTGGGAGGGCAAAGTGTTGCAGCCTCTCCCTGGGTTTTATCCTGAGCTCGAGTGGGTTTCCTCTGGATTGTTGATTCTAAATTGCCCATAGTTATGGATGTGTGTGCATGGTGCCCTGCTGTCCAAGATGTATTCCTGTTTCAGGCTTAGTGTTCCTGAGATCCACCATGACCAAGATAAAGCAGTTACATACAGTTACAAACAAATTTGAGTCATGGTGACACAATAATGTTTATCTGTGGCATTTGTCCACAAAGATGCCATTTTTAATTAAACTGTTCCATCAAGAGTTAAACCGGGGGGGAAATGGAAGCCTGCCAAATAACACCAGTGTTGTAATTGATTCCTCTTCCTCCTCTTGTTTCTTTCCCTGACTGTCTTTTTCAGAAAACACACCAATATACGGTGACCGTGCGTGCCAGGAATGAGCAAAGCTGAAACAATTGGGGCCAGCTGCAGGAGGATGGGAGTAATTCTCTCTTGAGAAGAGGAAAAGGAAGAGGGACAAAACTGAACAATCACATTTGCACGAGTGCTTCCTGTTTACCTGCAAATACACGTTCTCGTGTTTAACAAACACTTTGTACCGGGCCCCATACACACAATCCAATATGCTGCAGCAAATTCTCACAAATATGTACGTCGACCCGGACATCCTGGAGGCTCTCAACGAGGAGCAGAAGAAGACGCTGTTCCTGAAGATGAGAGAAGAGCAAGTTCGCCGCTGGAAGGAGAGAGAGGAGAAGGAAGAGAAGGAAGGCAGGATGGAGAAGCCCAGGCCAAAGAAATGTAAGGCTTTTCTCACAATATAACAAACCTCTCAGTATGTTCGTTAAATGTATCACTGCCATTCGTCCTGAAGTACAGCCTTCCAAACTATTGGCTTTGCTTTAGATAACGTTCAAAAGGGGGTCAGTGAGATAATGCTCTTGTATTTTGGATTCACTCCTAGAGCATGATTAGACCCTTTGTGACCTTACCCAAAGCAAAACATATTAAAGCACATCAGAACATCACCTACAGTCATCAGATATAAAGCCGAGCGTCACTCGTCACATGAGTGCTTATCTCTTCACATCTGTTATGATTTAACAGGAAATATAAGAGTTTAGTATGAGATTGTTGGGATTCATTAACTGATCTGATGTTCTCCAGCTGTAGCGGCATTGAAACACTTTAAACAAACCCTGTCCTGTTTTCCTGGGCATCTCCCATGACGTATATACAGTTGAGTGCTTGGGATTTTGCATACCTTTTGGACAAAATGTTTAGCGTGTTAGGTTTCAGACATTCCTTCATTATCTCAAGTAAAACAAATTAAATATCCTTTAAATCCTCTCTGATATCTTGCATGCCATTAAAGTGCCATCAATATTTAGGTATAATTCTGAAAAAGCTTTGAATTCTCTCACCCTAACAAAAAAGAAATCACATACATTTCACATATGCACATGATTGTGTGAAAATGGTGCATTTTAACATGCCCTCAAAATATTATTAGGCCCTGAAATTGCAGGTGCCATCATTTTTAATTATGTAGCATCACATGTCATTTTAATTTAAGTAAATTATTTCATTTTTTCCCCTTTACATGCATACCATATTTGGTCTTTATATCATAACCAAACTCCTTTTGAATTCCTTTCAAGCTTTTCATAACTCTCTCACAGTCTGCTTGCATGTCAAACTGTAGCTAAATAGCATCAAATGGCATTTGTTTTTGCCTCCTGTTGCACCTTACAGGTTTGAAATGTTTGTAATGGTTTTATTTGTTTTATTTTTCAAATGAGGGTTAGCTTGGCGTACACACCATAAGGAGCACAACAGCTGAATAGGTGAGGATGTGCGGAATGCGAAGCATCTCGCCTGCAGAATATCTCGAGGGGGAACTTGGGGGCATGTTCCTCAAGAAAGAAAACCATATTAGACCTGCATAATCTCAGGAATCTGGTACATCCACATTCTCTGCCATGCCGATTTCTAATTTAGAAAACGTTGCGTGTCTGTATCTATCTTTAGAACTAAGTGCGTTTTTAGTGATTTGTGGTCTAAAAGCGTCACAACAAATGGATGCTTTTTTTGTTTCTTACATAATCATGTGGTTTGTGACTTGTGCGTATTCTATTAGACAGGGTTGGTCTTGGGTTGAGGCTCTTCCTGTCTGTAGTACTGTTGAGCTCAGGTTGAATTCGCGTCACTGGTCGCGTTGCTGAATATAGTGCTCTTTATTGTGCTCTGTCTTTTTGTTTTTATTATTAGTCCGAGTCGGTCTGTAAAGCATGCTTTTGTTGGTGCATTCTATGCGTCAGCACTGCATCAGTGGTCTGAGTAGATGTTGACTCAGCATTAGGTATGATATCTGACCTGGTTGGACACACTGCTGGTGTTTCTGTTGGCTGACGAGTTGTGTACACAGTAGTGTGAAACTGGAGTTTGCACCTGTCCTATTCCGCAACAGGTGAAGCCCTTAAAAATCCAAATATAACAACGTTCTCCGCGATAACGTTGCAAGAAAATTGAACCCCTTGCTGTTTGGTGTGTTGTCAGATGTGTTAAAAATAAACCTGGGAGATCTCTTCACTTGCCTAAGTGTAAGATACATACTCAGTGGTCTCCTTCTTTGTCTCTCGCACTCAGTCTGGACGTTATGTACCCTGACTTTATGCCTCAGGCTGAAATACAATACAGCTCCTCAAGTGTTCAAACACACAAATGAGTTCTGTGTATTTAAACCCAACGACGCGATCAACGTCGGAAGACATGTACATGTGCACACGCCCTCGTTATCCAAAAGTACGGCGACCCTGCTCTTCACATGCGCTGTTTGTGTGTTTACAAATTGCCAAACTGTAATGGTGGCATAGTAATGTGACCTATGTACACCACATACTAAAAAATTTAACACGTGTGCTAATCTGTGCAAAGCACAGGCATGAATCTGAAAGTAGCTGCACGTATGAAACACAACACACATCCGTAAATATAGAATACAAAATAGAAAACTTGCAAGCAAAAAAAAAAGAACGGAACAAGCAAATTAGATAAATTAGACTGTTTTCTATGAAACATGACGTCAACATGACTTGATTTGTTACGATTTATTTATTTATTTATTTATTTTTAAGTTCATCCAAGTTCTACCCATCAGTTCCTCTTATGAGGAGCAAAACTGAGGAAGTAACTCGGGCAAAAACTGTTTAAGATTAAGTCGGGTCACCTTGATTGACTAGAACAAGACACTTCGGTGATCTGGATGACTGATAAACAAATCTAACTCTACTGTGGCATTTCAAAAATAGAATGTAAAATGCAAACGTAACCTTCATGACCCTTAAAGAGGCTGTGCAGTGCTTTTTTTGATAGGAATTTTAAAAATTCTTATTAAAGATTTTATATCTATTTACACTGAGTTGCCAGTGTATTTGGTACATTTAACTTGTATTTACAGTCCTTGTCCATTTTGTCAGTTAAACTTACTGTTATAGTGCAGTCTGAAGTATAAGTGGCCCATTTGTATACAATACCAATATCAGAGCTCTGATTATGGACTAGTATTTGACACATGCGTCCTCTTAGTACCCGAGCTGAATCTCATAAAATTACATCAAACACCAAACCAAAAGGGCCAATACTGACTCCTGTACTCCTCATTTGGTACATGTACTTGTTAAAATGACCAGTGTGTGTAACTACATGGCAGATGTACCCAGCAACTGGTCTGCATTCAGAACCAAGCAGGATAGCTTGTGCTTATAATCCTACATGCTTGTATTTGTGGGACAGATGTTGTTGTTTTTTTTGCTTTTTATTTGCTGATTTGTTTTCATGGCACATTTGTTTTGTATGTGTTCTTTCTTCCCCAGTGCAGTTCTTGCATGTTTAAAGATTTGCATTTGTGTTTTGTAAAAAGGTTGTTTGCGTGTATGCTCTTTTGCATTGGCATCAGTAGCATTTTGTTGTTATGAATGTCCTGATTGATTCATCATGCTAATTAGGGGCATGGTGATCTCCATGAGGCCTGGAGGGTATGAGATGGAGTATGTGGATGTAGGTTTATTTTTTGATCCTGAAGATCAAGGAGTTATGAAGATTGTGTCTCAGAGAATTAATGTCATGCATCCCCCCCCCCATTTCTCCTATCCATACGTCTTTATCTTTATCACTTTCTGACATGCCTACATCACACGGTGAACCAGGTTTCTTTAGTAACAATAATAACAATAACTTCTCATTGTAACACACTCCAGCCTGCTGAATTTTACCTGATCCGCTGAATGCTCACTGCCCATTCCTCTCTAAACCTGGACTCCGATCATGGAATGCTTTGTTTTGTGTTTGTTAAGCTACATGCTGTCCCTGATGTTTTGAAGGTATCTTTCCCTTTAGAGTGTTATGTAAACACAACCATACTAATGATCCCTAATCATGTGACATTTGAGCAGACACTGACGTTAGTTGTGCGCAATATGATACGGTTATGTCACAGTGGAATACGGTGGAGGGTAACCTGCGCACTAATGAAGAAAAACATGTAGATTACATGCAGTAATGGGGTGGTGAAGGAATCCTGAGCGTGTGTGTTGAAAATCCAATTCAGTTGTATTTTTACATACACAAACCGAGTAATAAAAAACTGTTTGGCTAGCTTGGGTAGATTTAAAATTCAAGGGTCAAAAATCGTTAAATAACAAACATTAAAAAAATGAAAAATCACATTAAAGGTGCCGTTTGTCAATTTTAAGTGTCCCTAAACCTATAATACTCAGAATTTAAGATTCCTTATGAAAACAAATGTTGAAGCTGATTAGAGTCTTCTTCATGTACATGTATAGTGTAATATATAATATAATTTTTAGCTACCTCATGCATTCAAAAATTCAACATAGAACATCTTTAGAGTGTGTAGTCAAATACTAATTTTTAAATTAAATAATTAAAGTAACAATAAATGTCCTAATTTTAGGTTTTAAATATTCTCTAGACTTATGGTACCCATATATTTAAAATAAATAAATAAATAAAAACCTAACATGCAGCATCTGTTAAGTCTGCAGTTCAGCCACCATTTTCAGAAAACATTAAATGATAAAAAAAAAAAAACACACACACACATTTTGAAGGTGCCATTTGTAAATTTTAATTCTATATCTAGGCCTAAAATACTCATCATTTGAAAAGTACCTATGACTTGGAATAATCGAGTTGCCTAGTTTCTTGTTTTGTCTCTGTTCACATGGTTTTCTGGCCCAGAAACAAGCTCCACCCCCAGTTTTAGCTCTATGCCTTTTGTTGCCTTTCAAGGACAAAGGACAGCATTTCATCACTAGGGGCGGGGTTGGTTGGGTAAAAAAAAAACAACTAATGCTTGTCCATGCTTTCATTGCAATTTCAATTCACCTTACAGGCAGCAAATGCTTTAAGTATTACAGCACCATAGTGATATTCATTACTGTATCACTAAGGAGAATAGAACAAGTTCAATATGCATGGCTGTAAATATAAATAAAGTTGTGGTTGAAGGAGTGCTTGAACATTGAAGAAGAAGGACCCTTAATTTCCAGGCATTGTCAGATTTACAAACTCGCTGTTCTCAGATCCACACTGGAAATATATAGGAATACAGAATATCTATTCAGAGTACTGTTAGTAAACCCCTGCCACTGAAAATCCCCCCCAAGAAAAAAAAATCACTAACAAATGTCTTCTTTTTTGGTTGGTTTGTTTGTTTCTTTATTTTTTAAATAAAAGACTCTGAATTTGAAAACATATACATGTAAATGAATCCATACTTACCTGAGCTCATTCAGCACCGGCTTAATGCTAGATGTTATGATGGAGGAGGCCATTGAAATCACCAGCCCCAGCACCTTGTATGCTTTCAGGCCAGGATTAGCCCCTCTACTCATCCATAACCTCTAATTAAACACCTGCAAAATGAGCTGTATGGTTTATTTACTTTAATAAAATAACTATTGAGGATAACTACAAGGTAGATGCATCCAGTATGCTAGTATCTCTAAAATTGTACTGTTATTACAGCTATTGGACTAATGTAGGTGGTGTTTTGTAGTTGTTTTAAATATTTTTTATATTGTCACAAATTGTTGTAGTGTTAAAGCCATGTAACCGGAATATCAAATTCGCCCAATTGGTAAAACAATTCGTTTGTTGTATCACACCGCCCTCTGGTGGTGACTCTGTGGTTTATTTTTGATGCGAATTTCGGAGTCAGATCATTTGGGTCACCGATAAGAGTCGACTCTTTTAGTTTCCAAACTGCTCGTTGCCATTTTTCTTCTAAACTGAGTTGGTGGTATTTTCACCAGCGATTCCTCTTCTTTTCCGTCCCATACACACCACTCAAACACATCTCACCTTTCACGAGTCGACTCTCTATCAGCGTTTAGTAAAAGAGCCGACTCAGTCGTGAACGACTCTTCACTAGTGCTCTTGTCTGTTTTGTTTTGTTTTTTGTTTTCCTATCGCATTTTCATCACTTAAAAATAATTTATATTAATTAGTTGGCACCTAAATTTCTCAAATACTACTTGCTATTTGTGTGCAACATCAGAGCATCTGAGACATCACAGATTCATCACATAACCCTGATGTGTATGAGGTGTGGTGTAAAGGTCTGAATCTGATGTAATGAGGTATGATGGATTCTATTTATTTTCTCTTTCTTTCTCTCTCTTTTTTTTTTAGCCACTCTTAAGAAAGTGAATTGGCTCCTGGGACGAGATGGAGACGTGCAAGTGTGTGTTATCGGTGAGACGGATGAGTTCAAATCGTCCAAACTCCTCCTGTCTGGACTCAGGGAAAAGCACGAGAACAACCTCAACACCTCCAACAGGTATGGCGTCACTTTGAGGTAACAGGGAGGTCAGGAAAACAGGCTACACCTCTCCTGAATAGCAGGTGTACACTAGTGATGAGGTTATTTTAGTCCTGTAAAGGTCATTGTTCACGTCAATGACAGTCACAAGAAAGTAACATGATGAACCTACTCAAGCAAATGGCATGTAATTCAGAGAATAAAGAGCTTGAATGGCAGCAGAAGGATTGTTTTCATTCCAGCTAATTATTGAAAAAGAAAAAGGCGGGTTGTTTGCTTCTACTCTCCAGTGTTTTGTTGTTGACTTTATCAAGAATCAGGCACATTTTAACACACACATACAATTTAAAGTAATATATAAATGATAAATGACATACAGTGAACCCCCTTACCTCATACCAAGACATGTCTGAAATTCCCTTGTTTCTTTTTGTGTTGCAGCTAAAGGCCTAAAGTAGTAGCAAGTATTAGACGTCTTGTCTTTTTTTTTTTTTTTTCTTTCTGTAAATATAATGTCCAAATGTTCACATAATTGCTTCAAATGATATGTATGTTTTACTTAAAGATAGTTTTGCTTAATCACACACAGAGAGTCTGTATTTGTGTCCAAAGCTTGTTCAGGTAACAGGAAATGAATAACGTGCATAAAAATGATGTGGATTCATTCCAATCTTACTTTCATAAAGGGGCTTGCTGGACAAATCGCATAGTAAGTGCTATATAAAGCTCTCAAGTACAAAATTGTCTTAAATAATAGCAGTCCATATTATAATGTATCATCAGAAGTTATTTAAAAAAATATTAAGAGACAAAATCCAAATTATTGTTAAGGTTCTGGGCAGTGGTGAAGACATTGGACTACTGATCAGAAGGTCATGAGTTCAAATCCCACCAAGGTGCCACTGTTGGGCCCTTGAGCAAGGCCCTTAACCCTCAACTGCTCAGTTGTATAAAAATGAGATAAATGTAAGTCGCTCTGGATAAGGGCGTCCGCCAAATGCCATAAATGTAATTTATTATTGTCTTCAAAACTTTTATGTTAAAAAAAAAAAAACTTTTTTTTTGACTACTTTACAAATACATGCTTAAAGTAGAAATGTATCATCAGCATAACTTCTACTTTTTCCAATACAATTTTATCTTTTAGAATTGGTCTAGAGAAGGAAATGATTCCAATCTGCCCTAAAAAAAATAATAAAAATAAAAATAAAAAAAGAGAGAGAGAGATTTATAACATAATCGCAAGTTTGTCTGTTGTTTATAAAGGGTCCTAAACCATAGCATGTCCAACAAATTGGATATGAAACAAATACTTGCAGAAAAGATTTTAGGTTCGATGGACTACCCTTAATTTGCTCACTACGTTCGCCTGTAGCTACAGCACAAAAGTAAAGAAGACACCAGACAGGTCCTGGTTGATCAAACACATTTTGGGAAGAGGAAAATGGCAGACATTTGATGTAATTCCTTTAAATTCCTGCAATGATAAACTCTCACAGCAGTGTCTCTTTTTTTTATTTTTTATTTTATTTTTTTCTGAACAGGCTTCAGATTACTAGTCATCTCAAAAGCTGCCTGGACAACCGAGTAATCCAGGAGGACCGCAGTACGCCTGGGGTAGAGCTACTGCTCAACGTATGTATAAGTACACCAGTTCAATACAGCTTAATTAAATTTCATCTATATTCCAACCTGGTGGTTTTTTTTTTTTGTTTTTGTTTTTTGTAATTATGTGTAATAATCAAGCCATTCCCATGTTCATTAAACATAACCAGCAATTTAAATGAACATGTGATTATAGCGTTCTTCTTTTCAGTTTAAACTGTATGACCTGAAAGTGATGTTAGATAGAGGTCCAGATTCTGAAGCTTGTGTCCAGAAATGTCTACAAAAGTAGAACATCAGACACTCTGTAGCCCCTGGACGAAGCATCTGAGGCTGAGATTGCATTTAACATGCCTATACACCATGTGTGTTTGACAATGCATGGCTTCCATGAGTACCCTGAAATTAAATTCACACACACCTGTTTATGCGCAATATGGCAAAAATCTAACAAGTGAGACGTTCTCCATCATGTAAAACACGTACTACCAAACTGCCTTCAAAACGACAGCGTAACATCAAAATACTGTGGTTTCCGTGATTTATATTTATTCATTTATTTAAAAAAAAAAATCCATTAATTATTTGAGGAGGGTGAAAAAAAGAAAGATGTTGATTTTAACATCCAATTTCTAAGCAACAATTGAGTCACTGTTCGAAAGAGAAGTAGTAAGTGTGAATCATGACATAATTTATCATAATATCAATATCATAATCGCTACACTGCCAAGCCGGACCTATAAAATAAACCAACTGGCAGAAATCGCTTGTATCTACACTTGTTTCAATCATGCGTTTGAGCTGTACATGGCCTATACTTCATACTGACTGTACCCAGTGTCTGTGTGTTTATTTATTTCCTGTATATGGTTACATTTACAGAAAACGGAGAGGATGAACCACTCCAATACTCTTCCAGACATCCAGCAACAAAACAGTCACTCCACAGAAGAGCTCAAGAACCAAAAGGATGACTCTTCAAATTTCAGAACACCCAAATCATACAGGGCGGATAGCGAGGCATCTGCAGTGACGAGACTGAACCAGATGGGTTTGCAGAAAAGTGCCGTGGAGCAAGACGTACAGGAAAGAGGTAAATGAGTGCAAAGTTAAACGTTTAAGCTTTACTGTACCCCAAATTAAACGCATGCAAGGAGTAAGGGACGGTCAGATGTGAAGCTCATGAGACAAAGAAAGGCCTTGTTTAACAAGTCGGTGTGCAGCTATTCATTCATTCACTCATATTGATTATCGTCATGGTGGATAAAATGACTAATTTTGTTTAACATTTTTTACAAACTAAGTGTGTTTAGAAAATATCGCAGGTGGGTGGGATTAGTCAGAATTCCTTCAAGAGTGAAACACATTTCATTGTGTTCCCATAGCGAGTTCATTAATAGGACTAAAATTAATAGCTGAAATATTACAGTAGTAATAATCTTTTATTTAAAAAATTTTATTATTAATGAGCTTGAAATAAGAGGCCACGTTATTTACTGAAGTAAACAACTTTGTGCTGTGGTGTGAACCTGGCGAATTTTTTCATGTGTATTGAGAAACGAGTGCCATCTAGTGGATATATAGTGAAACTGTCCGAGAGATCACTTCTAGCTGTCATTTTTTTTCACAGCGAGATTAAACCCGCTACTTTTAAAAACCCAATTTTGCTGCTGTGTACTGCTGAATATCACAATCTTCCTATTATGACTCCTCTAAATGATCCTCAATAAAAGGATAATGAGCCGATGAGCTAAACGATATGTAATAAAGCAGGACTGCGAATGCGGAGCACTCCCCTACCTGAATCATTAGAGATGCCGTACAACTGATCTAGGAGCAGGTTCTAACTGCGTCTTGCATTCGTTTTCCTCAGCTGGGTCTAATTCTGCTCTGACACTGTAGACGGTGCTTCCTTGAATAGCGCTCACACGGTCAGTCTCTAGTTCGTCGGGTTCGTCTGTCTGCTCGGTAAATTTTAGCTCTGTCTGCAATGTTGTGCAACTGATCACGGCCCACGACTGTGTGTACTCTCCCTAAATGTTCCCACAGTTTCCTGTTTCCTGTTTTAATCATTTCCCTATCACAGAAACATGGAAACTGGTATCTACGGATTATATACGTGTGTATAAAGAACCAGGGAGTGTCGAGTTAAAAGAGGAAAAAAATGAATGCAAAAAGGGTTTGCAGTGTAACAGCATTACTGGCAACATGAAAATGTCCAAATATGTATAACATAATGAAACTTGAGTAGTATCAAAATTAATTATTTTATTGGAAAATATCTGAAAATCGTTTAAATGAATTTGATATATAACATTGCAGTGAGTTGAATGTGAAGATGATGATGATTACGATGAAGGAAACGGTTGTATAGGAAACCTCCAAATATCTGCACTCTTGGCAAAGCAGCCTAAAGGCATCTTACTGTAGGTTTGTGTCTCATAGAACCCTCCAAGGTTCTTCATAGAGCCAACAATCTGTCGGCTAATTTTGAAAACCACACGTTTTTCCTCTCGTGTAATAGTAATAGTGTTGAACTGGAGGAATTTTTTTTTTTTTTTTTTTTTTTGAAGCTGTGTATAAAAGTACTCACTGCGCACACAGCTATCAAGCTGTTTTATATTAAAGTGAACAAAACTAGAAACTCCGACAGTCTCAGATATGTAAAATCTGCTGAACTGCCGGTCACATCAGTATCAGACTCTTTATATAACGCACGTCTGCACATTGTACTACTCTGGAACGGTTTGTGTAATTTTACCTTCATTTAGATCAGGAGAACTTCAGCGTGCGTGCGTGTATGTGTGTGTGTGTGGGGGGGGGGTTTGGTGGAGAAGAGAAAAGACTTACACCCTAGTCTCCATGGCGACAGCCTAACACAGTCACCGGGTCACGGCTGCGAAGAACGGACAGAGACACATTAAGAAGAAGTACAGATCAAAGGGCAGACACAGAGCAGGAGAGAGACAGAAATAAAAAGGAGAGAGAGAGAACGAGAACGTAAGCGAGAAGGAGAAGGAAGTGGGAGTAGCGGGGGAAGGAGAGTTTTAAGGTGCATCATGTCATCTGGGAGAAAACAAACCCTTCTTGGGTTGAGAGTGAGAGACAGAAATAGAGAGAGACGGACATGGAGAAAGAGAGTGAGACCCATGGTCAGAGAGAGAGAGAGAGAGAGAGAGAGACAGACAACAGAAAGATGGAGAAGGTGAGTGACAGTGAAAGGAAGATGAAGAGAATGATGGAGACTCCGAGAGAGAGAAAGATGGAAAGAGAGAAAGGGAGAGAGCTAGCTCTAGGCTCTAAGCCTTCAGGGAGAAGCTAAAAATACAGTCCATCCCCTCATCCGGCTGCTCCTCCGAATCTGAACATCATCTGTCTCTCCATCATGTTCTCATCTGTTCGCCGCTTCATTCCATTTGATTTTCGATTCAAAGACGTTATTGATGACACTTTAGCTTAGCGTTTTTTTTTTTGTTGTTGTTGTTGTACTTTTTGCCAGTATCAGTTACAAAACTTTGATATACTTCAAATCAAAGTTTTTGTATTTTTGTAAGTCGCTTTGGATAAAAGCGTCTGCTAAATGAATAAATGTAATGTAAATCTATAGCTTACCTTATTGTTTTGTTGATTTTTAAACATTTATTTATCCATGATGGAAAAACTTTCCATCAGTCCAGTGCAAACTCTGAGTTAGCAGTTTCTGATTATATTAGCTAACTAGCTAATATACGAGAAAGAGAAAGACGTAAGAAAGCTAGTTTTGCTTTACCTCACATCTACTGCTAGAAATTTCAATTTTAGTTAGCAGGAAAGGAAATTTACAACTAGTTCATCCTGTTTTAGTTATGGAATGCAAAAAAAAAAAAAAAAAAACTAAAGAAAAAAACTTTTTAAAAAATGCTACCTTTTGGTGTCTCTTAAACTGAAACAATCGAGGACTGTGTGACAATTTCATTGTTTTTTTTCTGTCCTCTAGTAGGAATTTTAGCCTGGCTAACTTGCTAATGATACTTTTTTATTACTATTATTTTTAATAGAGGATCTTATACCATATATTGCTGTGTCTGCTGATAATACTAGCTAGCTTTGTTTGCTAACTGATACCTTTTTCGATATTGATGACTTCTCATTATCAGTATAGCTAGCTAACGTTGGCTAACTAGCACACTGTCGGTCTTTCTAAATAAAACCTAGCTAAACGGATCTCGTACAGTAAAAGGAAGTCCGACTTCGTAGGATAAATTTATTAGCATTTCTAACGTTCAAATCCTGTTTAGTGGAAATGTCTGTTGTTGACATTTTTCAGTGAAATGTTGCAAGATATTTATGCAAAAGCTAACAGACAGTGAGATTTAAAGAATTGGATATTTTACACGTTTTTAATTGCAACCGAGGAGGAAATAATGTATATATTGTATCCTCAGCTGGTCTGTGTCCTGGTCATGAAAGCTTTCTATAAGCAGAGGAGATTTACAGCCAATAAAAACTGCTTATCATTACAAGACTAGGACAGATGATTAAATGTTTGGGTGAGCCTGAGGTTGAGGTTAACCCATGTCATTTCACAAGTTTTATTGACACGCATTCTCTCTCTCTCTCTCTCTCTCTCTCTCTCTCTCTCTCTCTCTCTCTCTCTCTCTCTCTCTCTCTCTCTCTCTCTCTCTCTCTCTCTCTCTCTCTCTCTCTCTCTCTCTCTCTCTCTCTCTCTCTCTCTCTCTCTCTCTCTAGGAGTGGTAAAAGAACAAGGACTCGGCTCTCAATTCGGAAGTCGTGTGGCTCAGCTCAGGATGAACTTTAACACACCGAACACTAAGGTCCCCTCACCGTGCACCAAACCACCCATTCCCACCAAACCGGCTCATCTGCTGACAACGGCCTCCGTCACATAAAAATCACACCCGGAGGAAACCAAACACTTCAGATAAACACCAGCTATGGGTTCTCAATAATTTAACATTAGCTGTAAATAAACGTTGATGCACAAAGCAGAGAAAAGGACTCCACTACACATGGGACTTCCTTCAGCTTGGTATACGGCTATGAAGCAGACTATGGTGTCAAAGAGGTAGAATAAAACCTGATCTACTGTATATGATATCAAAACCCTTTCACTCACTCCACTGCAGCAAGTCGATACGCACAGCCTGGACTTTAGCAGTGCATCATCTTTTTTCTTTTCTTTTTAACAAGGTATAATATCCACTGTTGGTCCTCTAAGTCCTTACTTATATATATACACACACACACACACACACACACACACACACACACAGTACCGTGCAAAAGTTTTAGGCACGTGCAAAGATGCCTTCAAAATAATTCAATTAAATGTTTCTACATTTTTTTTTTTTTTTTTTTTTTTTTTTTTTTAAATACCATAAATAGCAATAATTTTTTTTTTCCTCTGAAAAGTGTCTCTTACGTAATATGCTGCCTTCTTTACTGACACAAACATTTTTCTGAAACATTTAATTTTGTGCTAAAAACTAATGTTTGGAAATCTAAACTATTTCGATAATGTAGAAGTCATAAAATAAATAAATAAAATCTATAACAAAGTTTGCACTAAACAAAATAGGGTGCCTAAAACTTCTGCACAGTACTGTACACACTCCAATTTTATCCAGTCAATGAAGGCCAAAGATGTTTCTAGATGTTTTCTACTTATGTTATCGAATGTGCTTTGTAAATATGATATCGTATCAAATATGCAAATAAAACTTGTTGGGTTTCAAAGTTGCACGTTTCGATCTATAGGCGTCACAGCAGTGGGGAACAAAAATACTTTCTGCTTTTAAAGCTGCTGTCCTTAATGTTAAGATGATGCAGTTTTGCAATGCAAGTGGAAAAATAAATAGCTTTTTTTTTTTTTTTTTAACGCTTCTATTGACAAAATTTCACTACACTATATGTACTACTTTAGCAGCTCACAATATGTATTTAATTTGATGGCTGTGGATGTTCGTCCTTGAATAGCCTCGGGACTGCCGTAGCTAAGAACAGTTTGCATTCAAGTCTCCATCACTGAGCAGTTAATAACTTCAGGTCGATACAGTAGATTTGAAGTTAAAACTACTGTGTAATGAATTCAGAAATGACTCTGATGTTCAGACTCATAAGCTGCTCATAAGTTCCTGTTAAGACAGTTTGCACTTTTGGACTATATAGTATACCGTTATAGAAGGGAATTGTTTTATAATCGCACTATCCGGTATCACCAAGATGAGGACGGGTTCCCTTTTGAATCTGGTTCCTCTCAAGGTTTCTTCCTCATATTGTTATTGGGTGGCTGTGGCTCAGGTGGTAGAGCCGGTTGTCCAATAATTGTAGGGTTGGCGGATCGATTCCTGGCGCACATGACTCCACATGCCGAAGCGTCCTTGGATAAGACGCTGAACCCCGAGTTGCTCTCGATTGGCAAGTTAGCGCCTTGTATGGCAGCTCTGCTACCATTGGTGTGTTAGTATGGGTGAATGGGTGAATGAGACACAGTGTAAAGCGCTTTGGATAAAAGTGCAGACTATTTACCATTTGTTCTCCACTTGATGTATCGCTTTGCTTGTATTTCCTCATTTGTAAGTCGCTTTGGATAAACGCGTCTTCTAAATGAATAAATGTATGTAAATGTCTCGGGGAATTTTTCCTTCCCACCGTTGCCTCTGGCTTGCTCATTAGGAATAAATTTATAAATTTAAAATATTATCCGGAATCTATATATTTCTGTAAAGCACTATACAAATAAAATTTAATTGAATTTGAACATTTTACATCTCAAGTAAAGTTTGCACAGAAGAATACAACTGCTAGTTTAAGATAGTGTATATAAAGTTATTTACTTTTTAACCCTTTTGATTTACCTTGAAATACAATGATTGATTAGTATTATAAAATACCGTAGAGACAGAAAGCAAATACAGGTTTAGAGTTTTAAAGCATATTTTATTACATATTAAAAAAGATGGCATGTAAAGAATGCAACAATCAGAAAATACGGATTGTAAACAACATAACATTCAAGAAATAGTGATTGTAAAGAACAGGTGGCTGACTCTCAAGTATTAATGCCTATAGATGATTTTTTATATTTTTTTTAATGCAGTTTGTGGAATCAAGACGGAGTGTTTTTGTATTCATAGTCAATTGTACAGCTTGATAATCTATAGGTTTTCAATTTTTTTTATTTGAAAATAATATCATGTAGGAAGAGCTTACCATGGCTTTAAGATTTTCGCTGCGAGTCCTTAGTCCTAGTGGACTTTGTGAAGTCGATCTGGAAAACTCGCCTCCAGCTTCCTTAGCCTATGTCTGATTGCCTGGCAGTCTGGCCTCTGGCACTTTGCACTTGGACTGGATGCTATGGCAGGTCTCGCCCCAGTGGATACTGTAGGTCGTAAAGTAAGATGGAGGCAGCTGAACATGGCTGGGACAGGATTGGTTGCCCAAATTCATGACAAACTGCCTCAAGACTAGTTCCCTGTTTGCTAAGATCACATTGCCAGCTACATCTGTCTAGAAAAAACAGATTTTTTTGATCGGGCTGTCAAAAATTTCAGTTTGTCCAGAAGAGGAATATGTAAGTAACAAATACTGCTTTCTAAATGTCTTTACATACTGCCGCATTGTGTTTGACCAGGCCGGTTATAGACACCTTATCGTACCCTGGCAAACGGAGATCCCGATAAAACTATAAAGAACTTCTGTGATCTAGATTATATCTGCTGTTAGATCAGTTAAAGAATGCACAAGGAGCTTTTCAATTATTTGTATAGCATTTAAAACAGACATTGTTACCTACATATATATACATATATATATATATATATATATATATATGCTGTTAGTAACAAATATAGTCAACAAAATGGAATTATTGGTTCCTTTTACAAGAAATGATTATATAAAATAAATATTACACACAATGATTTAGATTTTCTACTCAACCATCTAAAGATACTGTCTATCTTTCCTGTAGCAAAATTATTTGATAACTTTTTCAAAATAATTGTGAGACGTGTAAAGATTATTAGTGCTAAAATTATTACAATTATTTAAAAATAAATATGGACAAAATGTATTCCTTGGATATATATATATTTTAAATGATTTTATATATTTTCTACTTTTAATGATATATTTTATTTTTTGGTCTCTAGGTGTTATATTTGTACAGTTCTTGTTTCCATGGGGTATACATACGAAGTTGCACACGTAAAAAAAAATTAAATAAATAATAAAATAAAAAAAACCCTTTAACATACAGGTACATCTAAAAAAAAAAAAAACATGGAAAAGTTTTTTTTTTTCCATAATTTAATTCACGGAGTGGAATTTTTTATATATTCTAGATTCATTACACATAAAGTGAAATATTTCAAGCCTTTTTTTCTTTTAATCTTGATAATCACGGCTTACAGTTTATGGAAATCAAAAATCCAGTATCTCAAAATATTAGAAAAATATTTTTATAAAAAATATATTTGTGCATTACTATGGGGAAAAACCAAAGAGCCTCCAACACAAAGGGATAGATGTTTGCTGACCTGGAAATGGATATTTAAAGCTTTGGCCCTAACACACATCGACACAGAAATCAACATAGAAATGTTTAAAAGAAGCCAAGATCTGTATGTTATGATGGTCATCTCAGCCTCTTGATTTGAGTCTGTGGTGTGGAGTAAAGAGGAATGTCCACATGCACAGGATATAAAGGAGATTAAAAGGAAGGTCTAAGATCCTGTACAACTATCACTAAACTGTAAGATGAAAGTTCAATCCTGCAGTGTGGTAAACGATGCAACATTCCTTTATTACTTTTAAATCTTCATTTAAAAACGCTAACCAGTTTTAATTTATTATTATGCATGTAGACAAATCAAATTGGGAATGCTAATTTGATTGGATGGGTAGAACTGCCCATGGAATTTATATGTACTCCCTGTAAAACACACAGGCCAATTAGTCAAAGTGCTAACATACTAAACTGTGATTCCAGATTTAGTCCCCCTTTGCTGTTACAATAAGCTCCACTCTTAGCCGAAGGCTTTCTGCTAGATTTTGGGGCGTGGCTGTGGGGATTTGTGATCGTTCAGCTACAAGAGCATTAGTGAGATCAGGCACTGATGTTGGTTGAGAAAGTCTGGGGTGTAATCAGTGTTCCAGTTCATCCCAAAGGTGTTCAGTGGGGTTGAGGTCAGGTTTCTGTTTTGGACACTCAAGTTCTTCCACTGCAACCTTGGTAAACCATGTCTTCATGGAGCTGACTTTGTGCGCAGGGGCACTGTCATGCTGGAACGTGTTTGGGCCTCTTCATTCCAGTGAAGGGAAATTGTTACGCTACACCATACAAAGACATTCTACTGTATATAATTGTGTGTTTTCAACAGTTTTGGGAAGAACAAAATATTGTATGATGGTAAGGTTTGGCAAATGTTTGGCCATATATTGCAACTCCCCTGCTAGCATGGCACCCAATCACCTCACAGTTAAAATATCAAGAGAAAATAAATATACTAGCCAGAGCATGGCAAATAAATCTCACCTGCTCAATCGAATCCTGTCTCAATTGTAAATTGCTTTGGATAAAAGCATCAGCCGAAATGAGATACACCTTAAATTGGCAAGGCAAGAACACCATGATACCAGAAACTTTGTAGAAAACAATAATGATATGGCTCCACGGAGTCTGGGAGTTCAATTTGTTTTTCTTGTAATGTATTAATGCACTTAATGCTGTACTAGCTAACCAGGTGGTTATATATTATTTTATTATTCGTGATGCTTTGTTTGTGTTTAAATAATTCCATAGTGTGTCTATACTGTATGTTTATGCTTAAAAAAATATTCCACACATCTTCATCAAGGTTGTCAATCATTAGAGTTGACCGTATATTACAAAGTGCTCTCGTGTAATCCTACTCATAAAATAAAATGGAGTAATGTATCACTTTTATTCTGAGTTAAAGAAAAACAATAGGCCTGCCTCATCTGAGTAAAGTGCTTTATACTGGAACATACTGCTTCAGGAGAACTTTACACATCAGGACTCTGTAATGCACTTCAACCTGGTGTGTATTGCAAAACAGCTAATATTATCATTTTGTCCTGTGTCCTCTGTACTGTCCTGCTCTCTCCTAGCACAGGAAAAGCAGATCTCTCCTGAAAAGTGGGCGGAGTTCAACCATGTTTAACCAAATATACAGTATATTTTTGGAGGGAGTTTTTTTTTTTTTTTTTTAAACCAAACCTAAAAGTAAAATTCGCAAATGTTAATTATTAGTTTTTTTAAAATGCAGATTTACTTAACATGTGGTTTTAAAACATCTTTATTAAATATTTACAGTTAAAAAAAAATAGTAAATGTATTACATAAAAGAACCACATTTACTACTCTGGGATTGTTAAAGTGATCTTTTTTCACCAGATGTTCTGGAGGAGGAAGTTTTTCCTTCCATTATTTCATTCTTTTCCTCTTTGGTCTGTTTTCTTTCCTCTCCTACCCAGTATACATCATAGGTCTTCCACCTCCTCCTCTGCTGACATGAGTAACTCTGCTACTGGTGGCTTATCTGGTTTTAACTAGAGTGGATTTGGAGCTTTTGCTATGCTTTGCTAATGGCTTGATTTTTCCTGTTTCCTTTGCAACGAGCCAAAGGTGTCAGATGTTCATTAGGAAAGAAGCACGTATTTTGGTCTCTGACTGAAATACTGTTCGTGTGCCAGTCTGTAGTCCTGCCTTCATCGATGTGTTAAGCCTTGCTGTGGTCAATGCATATCTTCTTCTTGTCTCTTTCAGAGTTTCAGGTCCACCTCTTTTGTCACTATGCTAATGGAGGGATGGAGGACTTTATCCTGCTTTTGGCTTTTAAACACTGCAACCCCACTCTACACTATGTTTTCTTAAAGCCAATAGCATGGCTTGTCTTGACCCAAGGCCTCTCAAGGTACTAGGAAAACATGCATCAAAAAAAAAATTTCTGTTCCAGAACTCATGTAGGGAATGAACTTCATTCGGCTTTCTGAACAGCTGAGTCTGTTTTTAAACAAATTATGAAAGCACATTAAAGCAACTAAGGGTGCTTTCATACTTGCTGATTTGATCTCAACCACCATCGCACATTTGATATACAATCCTACGGGTAGCGACCACAAGGCTGGTGGAATGCAGCTGCTTTTAACGAGTTGGCAAACTGCATAATACTGCTGGCAACTTGCTGGCAAACTGCGTAAAACCAGTCAAACTGCTGGCAAACTTCGTCAAACTGCTGGCAAACTGTGTCAAACCAGTCAAACTGCTGGCAAACTGCAGCAAACTGCTGGCAAACTGTCAAACTGATGGCAAACTGTAACAAGCTGCTATCAAACTGCATCAAACTGCTCGCAAACTGTGCCAAACTGCTGGCAAACTGCGTCAAACTGCTCACGATTTGCGTCAAACTGCTCACGATTTGCGTCAAACTGCTGGCAAACTGCCTCAAACTGCTCACAAACTGCATCAAACTGCTGGTAAACTGCTGGCAAAATATGTCAAACTGCTTGCAAACTGCTCACAAACTGCGTCAAATTGCTAGTATACTGCTGGCAAACTGCTTGCAAACTGCAAACTGATGGCAAATTTCGTCAAACTGTGGCAAACTGTGTCAAACCAGTCAAATTTCTGGCAAACTGCGGCAAACTGCTGGCAAACTGCATCAAACTGCGGCAAACCAGTCAAATTACTGGCAAACTGCATGAAACCAGTCAAACTGCTGACAGACTGCTTCAGACCAGTCAAACTGCTGGCAAACTGTGGCAAACTGTGTCAAACTGCTTCAAACCAGTGAAACTGCTGGCAAACTGTGGCAAACTGCGTCAAACCAGTCAAACTGCTGACAAACTGCTTCAAACCAGTCAAACTGATGGCAAACTGCATCAAACTGCTGGAAAACTGTGTCAAACCTGTCAACCTACTGGCAAACTGCGTCAAACTTCTGGCAAACTGTGTCAAGCTGCTGGAAAACTGTGTCAAACTGCTCACAAACTGCGTCAAACTGCTGGCGAATTGTGTCACACTGCTGGCAAACGGCGTCAAAGATGGCAAACTGCGTCAAAGATGGCAAACTGCTGGCAAACTACGTCAAACTGGTGGCAAACGGCGTCAAACCAGTCAAACTGCTGGCAAACTGCATCAAACCAGTCAAACTGCTGACAAACTATGTCATACCACTCAAACTGCTGGCAAACTGCATCAAACCAGTCAAATTGCTGGCAAACTGCGTTAAACCACTCAAACTGCTGGCAAACTGCATCAAACCAGTCAAACTGCTGACAAACTATGTCAAACCACTCAAACTGCTGCCAAACTGCATCAAACCAGTCAAATTGCTGGCAAACTGCATCAAACCAGTCAAAGTGCTGGCAAGCTGCTTCAAACCAGTCAAACTCTTGGCACACTGCATCAAACTCCTGGCAAACTGTGTCAAAGATGGCAAACAGTGTCAAACCTGTCAACCTGCTGGCAAACTGATCAAACTTCTGGCAAACTGTGTCAAACTGCTCACAAACTACATCCAACTGCTGGCAAACTGCGTCAAACCAGTCAATCTGCTGGCAAACTGCGTCAAACCAGTCAAACTGCTGGCAAGCTGCTTCAAACCAGTCAAACTGCTGGCACACTGCTGGTAAACTGAATAAAACCAGTTACACTGCTGGCAAACTGCGTCAAGCAAGTTAAACTGCTGGCAGACTGTCAAACCAGTCAAACTGCATCAAATTTATGGCAAACTGCTGGAAAACTGTGTCCAACCAGTGAAACTGCTGGCAAACTGCATCAAACCAGTCAACCTCCTGGCAAACTGCCTCAAACTGCTGGCAAACTGCATCAAACTGCTCACAAACTGCATCAAACTGCTGGAAAACTGCATCAGACTGCTGGCAAATTGCATCAAACTGTGTCAAACTGTTGGTAAACTGCATCACACCAGTGAAACTGCTGGCAAACTGAGTCAAACTACTGGCAAACTGTCAAACCAGTCCAAGTGCTGTAAAACTGCCTCAAACTGCCTCAAACTGCTGGCAAACTGCGTTAAATCAGTCAAACTGTGGCAATGTGCTGGCAAACTGCATCAAACCAGTGAAACTGCTGGCAAACTGTGTCAAACCAGTCAAACTGCTAGCAAACTGCGTCAAACTGCTGGCAAACTGCGTCAAACTGCGGCAAACTGCTGGTGAACTTCTGGCAAACTGTGTCAAACCAGACCAACTGCTGGCAAACTGCGTCAAACTGCTGGCAAACTGTGTCAAACTGCGGAAAACTGCTGGTGAACTGCTGGCAAACTGTGTCAAACTGCATCAAACTGCTGGCAAACTGGCAAACCAGTGAAACTGCTGGCAAAATGTGTCAAACCAGTCAAACTGCTAGCAAACTGCTGGCAAACTGCGTCAAACTGCGGCAAACTGCTGGTGAACTTCTGGCAAACTGTGTCAAACCAGACCAACTGCTGGCAAACTGCGTCAAACTGCTGGCAAACTGCTGGCAAACTGCATCAAACTGCTGGGAAAGTGCGTCAAACTGCTGGCAAAGTGCGTCAAACTGCTGGCAAGCTGCGTCAAACTGCTCGCAAACTTCGTCAAACTGCTGGCAAAGTGCGTCAAACTGCTTGCAATCTGCGTCAAACCAGTCAAACTGCTGACAAACTGCTTCAAACCAGTCAAACTGATGGCAAAATGTTATACTGTGAAACTGATGGCAAACTGTGTCAAACTGATGGCAAACTGCGTCAAACCAGTGAAACTGCTGGCAAACTGTTTGCACACTGCGTCAATCCAGTCAAACTGTGTCAAACAGTTTGCACACTGCGTCAATCCAGTCAAACTGCTGGCGAACTGCTGGCAAACTGTGTCAAAGCAGACCAACTGCTGGCAAGCTGTGTCAAACTGATGGCAAACTGCGTCAAACCAGTGAAACTGCTGGAAAACTGTATCACACCAGTCAACCTGCTGGCAAACTGTGTCAAACTGCTCCAAACTGCATGAAACTGCTGGTAAACTGCTCACAAACTGCTGGCAAACTGCGTCAAACTGCTGGCAAACTGTGTCAAACTGCGCACAATCACCGTCAAACCAGTCAAACTGTTGCCAAACTGCTGGCAACTGCGGCAAACCAGTGAAACTGATGGTAAACTGCAGCAATGCAGTCCTTATTTCATCTTTATTACTGATTATAAGAAATCTAACCTAGCCTAGCCTAGCAACCTAGGCTATTTAGTTAGCCAATACTAACTAAGAGTTGTTATGGTTATTGTGAACAGGTTGCTTGAGCTTTTTTTTTTTTTTTTCTCCCCAAATTGCCATTCTAGCTTGGTGCAGTTCTAGCCAATCTCTAACAGGGTTTTAGCTTAATGATGTCATTAGACCCTCATTGTACTAGCTTGAGGATATGTTTTGATGGAGACTACAAAGCACTTCTGAAAGTCGTTCTGCATAAGAGCATCTTTCCTCAACAGAGGCGTCACTACAGGACAGGTAGTAGCTTGGGGTCTACAACAGGATACCAGGAAACTCCTAAAAGGGCACCATCTTGCTCAGTGGGACAAGTTTGTGAAAATATTTAAAGAGGAGGCTGTGGTATATGTGGTAAGTGGAATTAAGGATAAAATCTGTAGAGCTATAAAGTAAGGTAACGCTAGCCAGACATCGTTTTGGCAAACAAACAGCTAGTTAGGTGTTGGCTCTCAATCTGGAGTATGCAATGTTAATTATTTAGCTAGATTTCTCAGTTTAATTGGTCATTTTCCTCAAACTGTCTTGGACTTTTAAAGCAAAGTCAATAGTTTATATAAGGTGTTGTGTTGTAGCCTACGTGATGTAACAATGCTTTATCTAATTGGGAAGCTTGATCTAGCACTACATCTAGTATGCGGAATATAGCGCTAACACTTTCAGATGGTCATGCTAGAGTTGTCTCCTCATTTTGAAGCATAAAAATATGCCTATAGTAAAAAAGAAATGCTTTTTTCCTTCTGCTAAATGTTGTAAATATACATTCTGTACATGTAAATCTTACTATCCTATCACTCCTTACCTACTCATGTTTCACTCAATGTTTTCACCTGTTCCCTGTTTCCACCTCTCTATAAAGTTCTTTGTTTTTTTTCTCTGACTTGCGAAGTCTTGCATATGCTTTTGCAATTCTAAACTATATACTTTATTTTCCAATTTACGCTAGATTTCTTTCAGGTCCTGACCTCTGCTAATATGTCTAGTGCATATTAGCATATTAACGCATATTACCTCTGCTAATATGTCTAGCGCATAATATGTCTTTCAGGTCCTGACCATGTATAGCGCCCCCTTGTGGAGAATCTCAACACAATGGAAAACGAGTCAACCGGATTGCGTAAGCGTTTAGATTGAGATTTTAATCAGTATTGTGGAAAAGTCGAACATGTGTCATGGTGACCTCATCAGCTCTGGTGGTGACTGATAACGGTACGCCGCGAATCCTCCTCTATAGTGTGCGCTTTTGATTAGACGCTGCTGCGTGGCTCTGCTCTGCTACCTGGAGCTCTGAATGACCCGCCCGTTCTGCCCGTCCTTACTGTCAACATCACACACAAACACACACACCTTTTGGGATCCTCGCAGAAAGCAAATTCCCCCTCTCTCTCTCAACATCTACAAAGGGTGTGACTGTTTTGCCGTCATGCTCAGATGCTCTAGAGAAGCTTCCGGAGAGAGAAGAGGGGTGGGGGTGGGCCTCAGGGTCGGAGGGACAGGGGTACTCAGGCCTCGTAAACATCTCAAAGCACACACACCCACCCACACACACACACACACTCCCCCACTGCAGTGGGATTCTCTGAAGGGAGATAAAAAGAGTGTGTTGTGTGCAGGAAGAGAGCCGGCTCTGTGACCCCCTCCCGTCGCTCGCTTTCTCTCTTTCTCTGTCACCCAGAGAGAAAAAAGGGAAAGAGAAAACGAGAGAGAGAGGGAGAGAGAGGGGAAAAAACATTGCAGTGCCTGGTGGACTGAGCTGAGCTGATCTTCAGTTCCACTGACCCCTGGTGAGAGAGAGAGAGAGTGTGTGTGCTGTTTGTGTGTGTGTGTGTGTGTCAGTGAAAGTGTGTTTGTGCAACTGCAACATGTGACAGGGCCACTGTGGATGTGCTGCTTCATTCCACCCGCAAACACACACACACACACACACACACGCACACACACACACAGAGTGCCCCCCACACCCCCCCACCCCAATCTCCCCTGCAGGCAAGAGCGGAACGGTCTGCTGTGAGAACGAGAGAACGAATCTCTGCAAGAAAAATGATCCACCGTGTGTGTGTGTGTGTGTGTGTGTGTGTGTGAGAGAGAGAGAGAGAGAGAGAATGTGCGAGTGAGAAAGTGTGTGCGTGTAACGGTCTACTGCGTCGTTTCCCCTCCATGATTAATCAGAGCGAGGGCAGGAGGCCGAGGGCCGAGGGGACTGCAGCAGGAACGCACTTAACCCCTTACAGCCCACAGCCGAGAGAGAGAGAGAGAGAGCGAGAGAGAGAGTGAGTGAGTGAGAGAGAGAGAGTCTGATAGAGCGTGAGAGTGATAGATGGAGATCACACTTTCCACTGGTAAGCCAACACAAAACCAGACCAATGATTTCGACAGAATTTTCCTCAAAATCTCACACCATTTTTCAATCCAGGACTCTTTTTTTTTCTCTGTGAAAACAACATGAGAGCACGACAATGAGAGAAAGAAGAAGAGAGAGGGGGGGGGGGGGGGGGATGAAACGTATTCTCAGAAGAGGGACATGACAGCTGTTGCTGCAAAGTTTGTTGGAGTATTTGAGCAGTAAAGAAAAAATAAAACAGTACAAAAAAACGGTGAACACTGTTGAGTGAAATTAAACTGACCAATCTTCAGTAACCTCTTCATCCTGCTCAGGGTCACTGGGGACCCGGTCAATGGGGATCCGGAGCCTATCCCAGGAATACTGGGCATGAGGTGCGGCCCTCCATCATAAGGCACCATGCACACACACTCTCACACACACTCACACACACACCATGCACACACACATTCCCACGCTTTAGAATGTTCCAGAACCCATGTGGAAATGTGGATAATAAAGGAAAGAGGTCTATGTGCTCTATATAAGATTGTATAGAATATAGTGTGTGTGTGTGTGTGTGTGTGTGTGTGTCTAGACTGAATTTAAATACACAACCTGGGAGTAGTGAGACAGCTCTCACTCACTGCTATCTTTGGCCTCACACATACGCACACAGAAATGCAGGCGTGAGTCAGAGTGGCAGTGAAACGGAAGAGAGTCCATCCTGCTATTACAGGCACTGACACACACACACACACACGCACACCGTGTGGCCTGCAGTAATCTATAGCTCACTGTTCACACACGCCCATGCGTCACACTCTGAAAGAGAAGATCTCGCTCCATTACAAATACAGCCAACACACACACACACACACACACACACACACACACACACACACACACAGAGGCCTTCCTCAGAAAGCCTCTTTGTCTTTCGCTCGGCTGATTGCGCCCAGCTAACAGGAGAAGGACACACAGCACCATGTACCGAGAAACCACAACGCCACAAAGACAGAGAGGGTGGAAATGAGAGTGAGAAAGAGAGGGAAGTGTAGTACTAGCAGGCCCACCAAACTGCCTGGAGAAAAACCCTGTTTTATTTATAGTCCGCCGTAACCATGGAAACCGAAGAGGTCACTGCGAGCCAGACCCGCATTTCACCCCTGCTCAGGGGAGTAGGATTTCACGGCAAGCCTCTCACTCTGTGTGTGCGTGTGTGCGTGCGTGTGTGTGTGCGTATGTGTTTGCGCCTGAGACGCAGAACCGTGACTGATGGTGGTCACGCAGTCCCTAGAGCGAGGAGCAGCTAGACCCGGTGCATGCTGGGATACGTGCAGAAAGGCTTGAGAAGCACGCAGGCTGAGACGCGTTGGAACAGTTTAGCACTGGAACGAACACAAGCACGCACACACACACACACACACACACGTCTGGAATAGATCTGCTTCTGCACATCTCTCCAAGACAGCAGACACCATAGTTGCTGTCACTGCAGGATAGATTGTGTGCAACGATTACAGATGGCAATTATTAGATTAATATCCCAGTTATTATTCATTATCACACGTGAAAGTGTAACAGCATCGAATCTACAGCGTTTGCCTAGTTTTGTTTTGTTTTCCGTTTTGTCTCTTGTTTGTTTTTTTTGGTTGGATTAAAGGACTATGATGAAATGTTTCAGCCTGATCTCTACTCAGTGTATCTGTAGCATATGTGTGATTACCACAGGCACCGGATGTCAACACATCCCCCTGTACTGAGAACAAGAAACAGAAAACGTGTTTATTCCAATTCCACGAGGGCAGTCGTTGAGTTTATTCGATAAACCTTTATGCGAAACATATGTTTTGTAGAATGCTTTCGCTTAAGTTAAAGGTGTTCAGAAATTAAATTCTCGCTTGCCGAGACAACTCTGCTTTCAGGATGAAATGGCAGAATTTTCCACTCAGCAGAATTTCCAGTACAGCTGGGGTAAAATCGCTGGCATCTCCCACACTCCAATATCCAGCCCAGCTAGCCCTAGCAGATTGTTCCATTATTTGAACCCCCCAGGCTTCTGTATATATTGAAAAAGAAATAAAAATGCATATTGAAATACACTAATTATTACTCAAAAGCAAAAAAGATGGCAATTCAAAATACACATAATATATTATATTATATTATAGTATATTACATTAAATTGCACCTGAAGAAATGCAGCACAGTGCATCTGCTCCACGGTACTTTAAATTTTACATCAGGCGTAAAATATTACATCGTATAAGACCGAGGAGCCTTCAAAGCAAGTCTGCAACAAAGTTCCATAAATGTATCAATCAGGGTTTGGTTATAAAAATAAAAAAAATATCCCAAACTTTAAACATTCTGTAAAGCACCATTAAATCTATCACTAAAAAAAAAAAATCTAAGGACAACAAAGTCGTCTACCAAAAGCCAGTGACTGGATAAAGAGGACATTAGTCAGAGAAGCAACCAAGGACCCAATGGTGAAAGACCCACAACTCAGATTCGGTAAGTTTGGCAAAAACCCAATACTGGTCTTTTACCCTGAGAACACTATCTCTGCGATAAAGCATGGTGGTGGTAGCATCAGGTTAAGAGTTTAGCCCTGCCGTCTAAAAACTGACCACATCATATATTAATTTTCGTCCTCTGTGTCCACTGAAGCTGTTAGGTTAACCTAAAGCCAATTTGATCATGTTGGAGACAGAGCTGGAAATGCTGAGCAGTGATAACCCAATCCTCTTGTGGTGAAGTTAAAAGTTGAGAAGTTTTTAGCTTGGAGGCAGCCAGGTGTTTGTTTGGATTACGCGAACATGTTATAGTTTGCACACTGCACCTGAGGCCCTGATTCGCCTGCTAGCACCCACTCTTTGAAAATGAAGGTAGGGTGAGTAACTGTTCCTCACGCGAGCCCTTAGTTCATGGTATGATGTAAGTTGGGCGGCTGTGGCTCAGGTGGTAGAGCGTAATCGTAGGGTTGGCGATTCGATTCACAGCCCACGTGACTCCACATGCCTTGGAAGTGTCTTTGGGCAAGACACTGAACCCCAACTTGCTCCCGATGGTGTTAGCACCTTGCATGGCAGCTCTGCTACCATTGGTGTGTGAGTGTGTGTGTGAATGGGTGAATGAGAAACAGTGTAAAGCGCTTTGGAACCGCTAATGTTAGAAAAGCGCTATATAAGTGCAGACCATTGACCATAGGTCACATATTAAATGATAGATTTCAACAACTTCCATTAGAAGAGAGAAGAGGTTTAAACACACTGGAGTATTCCGTTAATTCATCATGTGCCCTCTGTTTCTCGGCCGTGGTGATATGAGTAGCCAATCAGCGCCCTGTTAGTGTGTGTGTGTGTGTGTGTGTGTGTGTGGTGATGAAATTGTGATGGAAATGCAATTAGAGATAAGGCTGTAAACTTTGTTAGCCTGCGGATGCTGTAGCGTGAGATACAAGGCCAGACGGAGGCACTGCTCTCTCTCTCTCTCTCTCTCTCTCTCTCTCTCTCTCTCTTTCCTCTCCCCTTTTCCTTTCATGCTCTTGTTTTTCTTCCTCGCTGCATTTTTCTCCCACACATTCTCTTCCTCTCGTCTACTTTTCTGTTCACTCCCTCAATCTCTCGCTCTCGCTCTTTCCTTTCTCTGTGCCTCTCTCCCTCGCACATTCTCGTCCTCTTTTTCCCCCCTTTGCTTACACCCCATAACGCTACACCCCCCCCCACCCCAGTCTCACGCTGTTTCTCTTTCCGCTCGAAGCCGATCCGATTCGGTGACGCCAGGCGCGTATTTGCAGACAGACACCACGGCAACACACTGGACTGTGACGAGAAGAACAAGGGCCTCTCAGAGCTCTTCCTTTCAGCCTAGTCACGGCAGGTTCTAACGTTTATACTGCTGCAGAGAAGCTGAGGACTGACACAAGGCTTCCTGTTAGCATTATAACTGTCTCAAATGGTGTACTATACACTATATACAGTACTATACACTATATACAGTTCTACACACTATGCACTGAAAATGCAGTACATGTTTTTTGTAGCGTGGTAATCTCTTCTTGATACCAAAATGGCAAGTTCTCGGGTGCTGCCTCACATCTTTGAATCATGGTGGAACAGTCTCCACAACAACCAACTTTAAACATTCTGTGTATGGGTTACATTTTGGTATCTGGAACCTACAGCGCCCTCTGGTGGCTCCGCCCCTTTTGCTACATAGAGCAGGCAGTGATTGCTTAGTGCATAAAACATCCAATGATCAACATTTTTGAAGCAGTTGTAGGATACTGTCCAGCTATTAATAATGCACAACATCTCTGTTAGTTTTCGCGGTATTAACACACTACTCTACTCTGTAACCAAGCTGGAGTCTCGTATCGTGGGTTGGTCGTGAAATAGCTGGAAATGTTATCATAGATCTGTCAGACATCCAGTGAAGACAAGTCAATACCATCCACACGCAGTGTTAAATAAATCAACCTCTTGGACTATTGTGCAACACAACAGATAATACAGACACTCTCTAACTACAACTACACAAATACACAAAGCAGCTTTACAGACATCAGGATGTAGATTTAGATCACTAAGGTACAAGCCAGAGGTGAGATTGACAATTAAAATCTTCCTGAGACGTCACGAGGAAGGAACCTCGAGAGGAACTAGACTCTAAAGGCAACTCGTCCGCTTCTGGTTCACACCGGATAGTGGGATTATAAATCATTAGTAGAACAGGAAAGACAGACAGTACTGATCATGTTTACAGGATGTTCACTATGAGCAGATTTCTGGGATGAGTACAAGACAGTGTTTATGATTACAACAGCAGCAACAGCTCTTAAGTACAAATCTACAGAGTCCAGGTGTTGATTATCCACTGGAGCAAGGGTGAGACTTGGTACCAATAGGACCTACAGCCATGTTACTACTGAGGTTCCAGAATCTTAACTTATCCTTTCTAAAGTGTTCTACAATTAACTTAACTAAAGGGTTCAACAATAATATTCTTCAAGAACCCTTTTACTTAAGATTGGCCTCGAACCACTTCGTTAAGCCTGTTTTAGAACATTCAATTAAGTTTGTTCTAGAATTCTACGTTTGTTCTCAAACCCTTTAGTTTGGATAGTTCTAGAGCCCTTTAGTTAAGACTATTCTACAACTCTTTATTTCTTTTATTTTTTTTTAGAACCCTTGTTCTCAAACCCTTTAGTTATGATTGTTCTAGAATCCTCAGATTGTTCGTGGACCCTTTAGGTAAGATTATTTTAAAACCCTTTAATTATGTTTGTTGTAGGACTCTTTCAAACAATTTAGCTAAAATTGTTCTAGAATTACTTAGTTAAAATTGTTTTAAGAACAATTAATTAAGGTTTTTCTATAACACTAAGATTGTTCTCAAACCATTTATTTAAGATCGTTCTAGAATCCTAAGTTTGTTCCCAAGCCATTTAGTTAAGATTTTTAGAGCCCTTATATGAACACTTTAGTTAAGATTGTTCTAAAATCCTTTATTTAAA
The DNA here is from genome assembly GCF_001660625.3 of Ictalurus punctatus. Taxonomy (NCBI): domain Eukaryota; kingdom Metazoa; phylum Chordata; class Actinopteri; order Siluriformes; family Ictaluridae; genus Ictalurus; species Ictalurus punctatus. The sequence continues at coordinate 5,635,527 of NC_030429.2, forward strand.
ATTGTTTTCAAGCCCTTTAATTAAGATTGTTCTAGAACCGTTTAGTTCAGATTTTTTAGAATCCTTAGATTGTTCTACACACATTTAGACAAGATTGTTCTAGAACCCTTAGTTGGGATTTTTTCAGAACTCTTTAGTTAAGTTTTTTTTTTTTAGAACCCTTAGATTGTTCTTCACACACTTAGTTAAGATTGTTCTAGAATCCTAAAACTGTTTTACAACCCTTTAGTTAAGATTGTTCTAGAACCCTGAGATTGTTAAGATTCAAACCATTAACTTACTTGTTCAATAAGCCTTTAGTTAGGATTGTTCTAGAATTCTATGTTCGTTCTAAAGCCCTTTAATTAAGATTGTTCTCGAACCCTTTAGTAAAGATGTTTTTAGAATCCTTAGATTGTTGTATACACATTTATTTAAGATTGTTCTAGAACCCTTTAATTAAGATTGTTCTAGAAGCCTTTAGTTAAGATTTTTAAAAACCCTTTAGTCTAGATTGTTCTAGAAGCCTTTAGTTGGGATTTTTTCAGAATTCTTTAGTTACGTTTTTTTAGAACCCTTAGATTGTTCTTCACACATTTAGTTAAGATTGTTCTAGAACCCTATAGTAAAGTTTTTTTCAGAACTCTTTAGTTAACAATGTTCTAGAACCCTTTAGGTTTTTTTTCTCTTAGATTGTTCTTAATACTTAATTAAGATTGTTCTAGAATAATTAATTAGGTTTTAGAACTGTTATATTTCTGTATTTTCTCAAACACTAGTTAAGGATGTTCTAGGATCCTAAGATTGTTCTTATTGTAAGTTTCTTTTAATTAACTAAAGGGTTCTAGAGAAATCTCAGTTATATAAAGACACACATGCCAATGAAATATAATAGTAAAAAAAATAACAGCCGTAAAGAAAACAAAACAAATGAATAAAATAATAATTGATCATGAAAAATGTACATACAACATGTACATACAAGTTTGATAGGAATTCAAGTATAAGATTTGTATTTAATGAAGTAGATGTTCTGTAGAACTTTAACTGGCTGATTGAATGGGGTGTTGATCATGTGGAGAGCTGTCTGCTCTTTGTTTTGTTATAATTTTGTCCACAATAAGCTGAAATGAATCTGCTGCAGTCTCACTGCTCACTTTATTGTTGCCTTTGATGAAATTGAAAAACGATCAGCAAGCCTTCTAGTCAGTAATGTCATTGTAGCTGATATAATCTGGTTAACTAAACGGCCATTAAGATAAAAGAATGCTGTAAATCCAAACACATCTGTCGTGGGTTTAACTGAACACTGCTGCTGCTGTTCCATAATGATGATGCAGTTCCTTTAACTGGCCTCACTGTGATTCTTATCTGTTCACTCTGTTACTTCAAACTAATACCCAGGAGAAAAATTCCCAACATGTCCCCTTACAGAAAATCACACAAACGTCACATGAGAATAATCACATGGTTCACATATGACGTTTACACGTGAATTTTTTTTAGATACTTGTACAGTAAGTAATTTTCACACGATTCATGTATTTTCATCTGAATTTCTCAGGTGATTCATTTCACTTCACACGTTCCAATTTTTTCTACAAGCCACCTGTGTTTTAGTTTTCCACGTGTCATTTTTCACATGTTGAATTTCCACGTTTTTTTCGCCCACACGTGATCAAATATTAGAAGTATGATGACGTGTTTACAATACCCAAAAGTTGGGACGCTGTGTAAAATGTAAATAAAAACAGTAACACTTACTTTTCCAGCCTTATGTTGCCTGCGTCCCAACTTTTTTGAGACGTGTTGCAGCCATCAAATTCAAAATCACCTTATTTTTTTTTTCCTTAAAATGGTACATTTCCTCAGTTTAAACATTTGATATGGTTTCTATGTTCTATTGTGAATAACATATGGTTTTATGAGATTTGCAAATCATTGAATTCTGTTTTTATTCACATTTTACCCAGCGTCCCAACTTTTTCGGAATTGGGGTTGTACATGAGTTCACAATTTAAGAGCATACGAAGCTGAAATGTGCCTTCACGTGTTTTTCACTTGATCGCATATTACTCACATTACTCACTCACCCACACCCACCCACACACACACACACCCCTGATTTCCTGGTATTAGGAGCAATTATGCAAAAAAAAAAATAAAAATCCAACAAATCCAGGAATGACCTCACAGATATGCACAGGCATGAGAACGCGCACACACACACACACACACACACACACACACATTGGGGTCAGGGTCAAAGCACAGCTCACTGCATTAGTCACATGGTTGTCCGTTAACGAAGTCAACCTTTCGCTACCACGTATTAATGATTAACAAGCACAGTCGTGCTGCAGAATTCTCCCACTAAACCTCCACACACACACACACACACACACGTTTTCTGGTGCTCTCTGCCCTCCCATGCTGTCTCCAGGCAGCATCACCTGCTTCCAGCAGCTCTTCTGAGGAAAAACACATTGTATCTGTCTCTCTCTCAAACACACACACACACACACACACACACACAAATTCATCCTGTTTGTGATCAGTCTCTCTCACAGGCTCATTTTGTCATAATTTTTTCTCATCTTTTATGACCACACACACACACACACACACACACACACACACACAAACACACACACACATTTTGGCCCATTTTGGTTAGTTTTTGTCTGTAAAAGGTGCACGCTGCTTCAAGGCAGTTTCATGGATTCAGCTGGCTTTCCTAACTGCTAACGATCCACATTAGACCAGGCTAATAATTAGCTTCTAAAACCACACACACACACACACACACACACACACACACACACACACACACACACACACACACACACACACACACACACACACACACACACACACACACACACACACACATATCCTTTTCTGTTTCTCCTGAGATATCCTTGATCCAGGTATAAAACAGGCAGGAAGCTGACCACTGAACCTGATACACAGACTTCATACGTGTCTTAACCTTCTATGATAGGTGTATGGTGTTTGTTTTCTTTTGTGTTCCTCAAAAATCATGCAGTTTTGGTTTTGGAACATATTTCAGTGAATGCTTCAGAATATCATGAAAGCATCCTTGTGTTTCGTGTGACATCACACCGTATGACCACCGCCATTTCGAGGGTTGAATACAAGTCTGCCTGCGTCAAGGTTATTGAATCTGTGCTTCATTAAGAAATTCTCATTGTCATTTATACTGCAAATCGACTGACCTAATACACTTCACTTCAATATAGTCAAACTGGTAATACTTTACAATAACAGTACTTGAATAACCATGCATTAATCCCTGAATTAATCCTTACTTAAATATGAACTAATGATGAGTTAAGGCATGTACTAATCACAAACTAATGAAGAGCTAAGTGAGTCTTACGAATTCATGTGTGAATAACGACCACCTTAAGTACATGTCAGTACATGTGTGTTAGTTAATGTATTAATTAACACGTAGGGGTAAACGAAATCAAGCACGCTCTACAAGAACCAATATGAATTAAACATGCATCATTTCGAATTGTTTTGTATGATCTGCCGCGTGCAGCTGCGTACACAAACATCACTCTATGGCGCTGGATAACTTTCATAATTTACACTGATCCTCCTTATCACATGTAGAAAGACACACGAATAATAAACACCAATCAGTTCAGTTCAACACCGTCCAGTGATGTTTGTGTACGCAGCTGCATACGGCCAATTATACGAACAATTCGAAATGATGCACATTTAATTCGTACTCTTAGAATTACAATAGAGCGTGTTTGATTTAGTTTACCTCGATGTGTTCATTAATACATGAACTAACAGACATATACTTAAGGTGATCGTTATTCAAGCATAAATTCATAAGACTCACGTCGTAGTTAAGGTTAGCTCTTCATTCGGTCGTGATTAGTGTGTGCCTTAACTCATCATTAGTTTATATTTAATTCAGGATTAATTCAGGTATTAGCGCATGGTTATTCATGTACTGTTCTTGTAAAGTGCTGCCGTCCAATTTATCTAGCATTTCCTGTTATAAGATTACTCATAGATAAAACATACGATTATTAAACCTATGTCTGGACTTTGTTTGAACTCATTTCAAGCTGGAAATAGTGTATTATCCTATTGGCTGATAATTTTTCAAGAATGAAGCAAAATGATCGGCTTCCTTCTAAATGATTAATTATCTTAATAAGAAAACTTAAAGCTTAAATCTGAGTAAAAATGTCTCAAAATGTATTTAATAATCATATATTTGCTTTCTTGTCATTTTCTAATAGAAAATACTAGATCAAATGGACTATATTCAAGATATTTTCATTTTGCTAAGATGTCAGTTTTCGCAGTGTTCACTACATATATTATATCTTCATCTTACCTGTGCTGCCTCATAGCTATGTTAGCTAGCTAGCTACATTTTGGGAAAGCTCAGACGTTTATTTGGGCAGCAACTATTGTTAACATTAGCAAAGGTTAGTACGCTGTATCAACTTACTCTCTTTATAATAAGCTGAACTCTTTCAACTCTTTCAGCTGTCCAGTTTTGGTGAGTCTGCGCTCACTGTAGCCTCAGACTGTGGTTTTCTGCTGTTGTAGTCCATCTGCCTTAAGGGTTGATGTTGTTGTGCATTTTGAGATGCTTTTCTGCTCACCATGGTTGTAAAAAGTGCTCATTTTAAGTAACGATATCCTTCCGAGATCAGGTTTTTCCCGGATTCTGATATTTGATGTGAAAATGAATCGAAGCTTTCGACCTGAATCTGCATGCTTGTATGAATTGTGCTGCTGCTACATGATTGGCTGATTGGATAATTGCATGAATGAGTAGGGGTATAGGTGTTCCTATTAGTGTATATCAGGATGTTTTGTTTTCTGCCAGTTTAAGTGGAATCACCAGCTTGGGGGAAATAAAGTTTTCAGAGTGCCACTTCAAAACAAGCTCCTGGACTGAAAACCATTCACATTCACCACTAAACAGAACCTTATTGTTCACCTGAATACTTGTAATTGAGCATAAAAGCAAATAGTCGGTTTGTTTTCCAGACTCAGGTTTGCCTTATGTGATTCGTGTCCAATCAAAACACCACACTGACACCCGTGTTACAGAAAGTCGACTATAGAGGGCAAGGAGCCAAACCTGTGTGCCTTTTTTTTGACGAATCTGATGACACTTTGACTGACTGCAAAATCACAATCCCATAGAAACTTGTGGGATTATTGGGAACAGCAGGTGAAACACCAGAAACTCTAGCTGAATTGTCACCCAGTCAGTGGAAGAGTGAGCTAAAAGTGACAGGAACTGTCTCCAGTTACCAGTGGCATCTTTCTCCATTTCTGGCAGGAATAGGGCTGGTGTTCAGGTGAAGGAAGGCGTAATGAAGTATTAGGAAAGAAATTGCAACTTTTTTTTGTCTTTAAGAATTTTAGAAGTGTTTTCTGAATATAAATGAAAATTGATGAATTTGTCCAAACAGAGCATCAAGCGCATATAAATGTATAAAACTGTACCTTTACTTGTCAATAGTTATAGTGCGTATATTCCACCTGAGATGACTGGACATTAAGGATCACCATTTTACTAAATGAAGCAAGTGAGTAGTATGAAAATTTCCAAACTGTGCAGGGCAGTGGATCCTGTACATTATGTTAAGCAATAAATCACTTTGGGTGAAGGCTGTTAAAGGAAAATAATCGACAGGGTAATATGCCTGCGGCCCAACATAAAGCAGAGTTACTGTTGCCACCTTGAAGTTGATTGTTTTCCAATAAAAGCATGTTCTGGAATGTTTTATTCCTCTGATGCCACCGCATTGATAAACTGTTGCGATTTATTTATTTATTTATTCATTAAAGAACGACACGTCATCATTTTTTGCCATTTATACACAGATCAGCCATAACATTAAAACCACTGACAGGTGACATGAATAACATTGATTATCTCGTTACAGTGACACATGTAAAGGGGTGGGATCTATTAGGCAGCAATTAAATAGTCAGTTCTCTGAGTTTATGTGTTGGAAGTAGAAAAAAATGGGTAAGCATAAGGATTTGAGCGACTTTGACAAGGGCTAAATGATATGATGGCTAGACGACTGAGTCAGAGCATCTCCAAAATGGCAGGTGTTGTGGGCAGTTCCTAGCACAACAAAACACATGATTTGTCTATACTAAACATTTGTCTGTACTATATCTCTGCCAACTATTTTTACTTACTAATGTTTCACGGCACACGGTGGCTTAGTGGTGAGCATGACTGCCTAACATGTCCAGGTTTGTGAGTTCGATTCCCACCACGGCTCTGTGTTTGCATGTTCTCCCTGTGCTGTGGGGGTTTCCTCCGGGTACTTTGGTTTCCCCCAGTCCAAAGTTCCAACATGCATGATAGACTGATTGGCATGTCCAAAGTGTCATATGTGATTGTGCCCTGTAAAGGATTGGTGCCCCATGCTCTCTGGGATAGGCTCCGGGTTCCTTGTGATCCTGAAGGATAAACGGTATAGAAAATGGATGGATGGAATGTTTCACAATAACAAGTTAATTGGAATATACATCAAAAAACAATAGATAACATTTCATAACAGAAATGTTATCTATTGTTTTTGTGTTTCATTGTGGAAAACATGCTGACAGCGCTAGTGTGAACAAAAAATAAATACAATGTTTAATCTGTCACGTTTGTAGTATTCCGAGAACATTTCTACATAACGTTTATAAATGTTCTAACAACGTTGCTGCAACGTTTATGTCTAACTGGGAATATTCCTGCAAGCATTCATGGTTTCAGAACTTTGCAGGAGCAAGTGTAACCTGTGAGATAACCTTACTGAACATTCTGATAACGTCCTCCATTAAATGTTTAGGTTATACAACACTGGTATCAATAATGACATCACAAAAATTCTTTCTAGGTGTGGCATGTTCCTTAGAATACACTACAAAAAATTTTAAAACTGTGATGTCTACTATTGTAAACAAACATACATACATAAAACAGTATTCCTGCCATTTTTTTTTTGACAATTCAGGAACTTTATTTGGTCTTTAATGCAAAATATACAGTGGGGGAAATAAGTATTGAATGCATCAACATTTTTTTTTTCAGTAAATATATTTCCAGTGAGGCTATTCACATGAAATTTTCACCAGACATCAGTATTAACTCAAGAAATAGGGAAATATAAAGAATTCACAACATTAAAGTCCATAAATAAAGTTATGTGTAATAAAGTTTTTCCTGTGTCATTCTGCATTATTACACATACCTTCATTTATGGACTTTAATGTTTGGATTTCTTTATATGTGTGGATTTCTTGAGTAAATACCAAAGTCTGGTGAAAATTTCATGTGAATAGCCTCATAGGAAATATATTTACTGAAAAAAATGTTGATGCGTTCAATACTTATTTCCCCCGTTGTACATATACACATAAACACAATGCAATGATAGGCAAATAGCAATAGTTAATCAACGAAGTAAAAAAAAAACAAACACATTTTCTTATCACTTAATTTGAATGAAAACAAAATCCAATGTCTTTTTCCTCACTTGAATTTGCACAAATTTTTCACATAATAATAACTACTTAAACACTCTTGTTAGTCTTTGTCTCTGTCACACATCTAAAACTTCTCAAACTACCAGGTCCTGTCTCAACCTACTTCCCTGCTTCAAACTTGTTCCTGTTCCATGTCCTTCTCCATCACTGTTCCAACTCTGCCCATCCTGCTTCACAATCTGACCCCGTTTCCTTGTTCCTTCCTTCTCTCACTCCTCTCCATCTCCCCCCATCTCCTGTCTCTGCCACTCTGCCAGGCTCCGGTGCCTGCTGGCGCATTGGCAGCTCAGGCGTACAGCAGCACGGACAGCAGGTGATACGGATTTCCGGAAAAGTGGAATTAGAGGTGTGGAAATCGCTGTCCAGTGACTGTTCATGTGGAAAATGTGGAGCCAGGGATGCAGGAAAAACCAGCCGTGATTTCCAGACTCAAAGATCCGCTCAGCCAAAAGCACATAATGCTTTGGCTTTACTTACTGTAACTTTTTGGGGGGTAGATAGAGATTAAAACCAAGTCATCCAACTAGTTACTAGTTGAAACTGTAGAACTGGTTCCCCTAAAATGGTTCAGAAAAAAATTGTTCAGATAGAAAATACTTATACTGTATAAGCAAGCCTATTTGTGGTTATTTTGGCTTTTTATCACATTTTATTATTTACTTAACAGTTTGTAGTGTTGTTCATAGATTTACAGTTCTCTTGTTTAAGATCGTTGGTGGTTTCACTAAAATATTTAATGATTTATAGTAGTTTTCATAGATTTATAGTTAATTCATTAAAGATTGTTGATTCTTTTGCTAAACTATTTAACATTTGTAATGGTTTCCATAGGTTTATAGTTATTTAATTAATGTCATGTATCAGAGAAGGAACTCTGGAATACAGTTCCCAGCAGCCACTGCACCTCACTGCATCACGGTCATGTGACCACCTGCAACTGAACCACGTTCATGTTGACGAGCACTTATGTGTATATTAGCCACAGTTTGCACTACACTCCTGGTCTTGCATTTGTCTTTTGTTGCTGTTGTTAATGTCTTTGTGTTCATGTTCTTTGTTAATGTTTGATTCTTGCCTTAGTGTTTTGCTTCCTGTTCATAGCTCTTGTTTTGTGGTTTGTTTTGGTATTCAGTAAAACTGAAAATCTGCACTTGCATCCATCCCCACCTCCAAACCGTGAGAGAACGCAAGACATCAACATGGATGCAGCAGAGTACAAGAGACCCTGTATGAAAGGGAAAAGCCAAGTTGGGAGAAGGAGGGAAAATTCTCCCTAATTCAAGCCAATGGCTAGAAATGATGTACTCCATCATTGGGGTATGTCAAGGAGGAGCCTTCCAACCAGGCTGGAACCATCTTCCACTCTCCCTCCCCCACTGGGCATCTTGTCCAGCATGCCGAGTCGACAGAGAACGTTGTTGAGCCTCCCTGCTCGTCTGAGGATGCCGCTCAGCATTCCTGTTCAGCTGAGGACGCCCCTCCGCCTCCCGACGTGGCCAAGAGCTCTGCTTTTCTTCCCTGCTCTGCCACGGATGTCACTATGCCAGGCTCCGCTTCAGACATTGCTCCGCCTCCCTGCTCGGCTGAGGACGCTGCCCCACCCCCATGCTCCGCTGAGGACATCGCTCCTTCTCTTTGCTTTGCACCATATGTCGCTCCCCTTCCTGCTACACGGAGGACATTGCTCCCCCCTCATGCTTCACGGAGAGCATCGCTCCCCCCTCTGGCCTCGCGGAGAACTTCGCTCCCCCTCAGACCTCGCGGAGAGCGTCGCTCCCCTCTCTAGCTTCATGGGGAATGTCGCTTCTCCCTCAGGCTTTACCTTGAGATTTGTTCATCCCACTGGCTGTGCAGTAGCCATCGCTCTGCATTTAAGCCAGGCTGGGGTCATGTCATCATGTCATCTCTCTGTGGTGTGGAAGAGACTGCCCCACATCTGAGCCTCAGAGCATGCCCAGTTCCTGTCTGAGGTCGACGACATGGCCAACCAAGTTCTGCTCACGCCAGAGTCTGTTGACACGGCTGACAAATTTCTGCCTTCCTCTTCTGCTGAGGACGTCGCTCTAGATTCCTGTTCCACTGAGAACGTCACTATGCCTTCTCGCCCTGCTGAAGCTGATGACCCAGCTTCCCATGCCGGGGTGCTGTCTAGCGACCCCGGCAAGCCAGCCCCAACCTCATGCCTGCCCCTCGGCTCATTGAGGACCCTGCTATCTGTTGGACAATGCCTGCCTCAGGACCTAAGGGACTATGAAGACATTTTGCCCAGAGGGCCAGGACTGCCAGGGGAGGGAGTGTTTTCTGGCTCCGTTAGTAGCACCTTTAGGGGGGGTTCTGTCATGTAATATTAGAGAAGAAACCTCGAAACCATGACAAAGATTGTTGATTGTTCTACTAAAATATTTAAAGATCTGTAGTACTTTTCATAGACTTTTACTTATTTATTTAAAGATTGTTTCACGAAGATATTTAATGATTTGTAGTAGATTTTTTTTCATAGCAGTTTTCATAGATTTATGGATAATTCATTAAAGACTGTTGACTGTCCTACTAAAACATTACTACTAATAATACTACTAGAAATATGATTTGTAGTAGTTTCCATAGATTTATAGTTAATTCATTGCAGATTCATTATAGTTAATTCACTAAAATATTTAATGATGTCACAGTTTTCACAGATTTATAGTTATTTCATTAAAAGTTGATAATTAATACTCTTTTTTATAAGTATTTTCTTCGTAAAACGCTGAGATTTTGCGCACAAAATGAAAATGTCATTATTAATAATAGTAATATAATTAAAGTTTATTAATAAGACTGCTACTATTTCAACAGTTTCTACAGTCGCATGTACATGCTTAACCGCAATTAAATGTGTAGCATGAGAGAGAAACTTGAGCAGGGAATTCAATAAATATAGCAGCAGGTCTTGGTTTCTCTTCCTTTGTGAAATCCCCAGTACCCTCACAACCTTCCTGCACATCCACACACAGCTCCAGGTTGTGTGTCCACCATCTCATCACTATGCGGTAGTGTTGCTCGCTTTGTCTGGGCTTCAACACAGCCGGCTGAATATCATATAGATCATCATATAAATTCTGATCACTATATAGAGTTATATAAAGGAGTGAGAGAGAAAGAAAGAGAGAGAGAGAGCCCCAGGGTGTTAAGTGATTCACCGCATCCTTCCTTTGTTTCTGTGCCAAATGGATGTACAGCCATGGGCTACGCTGTTAGCTGGGCAAAACAATACATCAGTAAATTGATACATAATACAAAATCTATCAATATAAACTACAAAATACTATGAATAAAATGTATGAAAAGAAAATAAGGGGGGGGGGTGATTGTAAGGAGGACATGAGATGATAAAGGTAATGCTAGCAGTCTAGTGTACGGTAGCTAGTGCTAATGTTAGTCTTCCTTCAGAAACCACACTGTGGTCTGCACTAAATCATTAACTGACAAATATTCTGTCTTGTGTCTTTACCACAAATGTTAACCCAGTATCACTATTTAAAGAGCCTTAACAATATCATAGCAGGGTTTTTTTTTTTCTTGCTAGCTAGCATCCACCGCTAGATATCCAGAACCAACAGTCGTGGATAGAAATGAGTCTGTCAAGATTTCCATTTCCTTCCTGGTGAGTCGGTTAAGCGTTTGTAAGCTGCTGTTCAGTAAGGTACTGTTTTTGATAAGTTTTTAGCACTTGGGAGTATTTCTAGCCGAGCAGCTGCTGTTGGGTGTTTAGCAACACAACGTAACTTAATGGAATTGCTTAATAAATTATAATGCAACCAGTTTTAATTTTGTTTTAATTTAATTTAGCTTGAATTAGTTTTACAATGTTGAAAGAAAAAAAAAAAACACTAACTAATAAACAATATATTGTATATTTCCGTAATTGAATTATATTAACTGACTTAATGACACTTTTCTTATTTGCATTACTGTAGTGCTTTTAAGTTGCATGCATATTCATTTATTCATCTTTAGAAACTGCTTTATCCTGGTCAGGGTCATGTGACTCTGGAGCGCTGGACATGAGGCAGGAATTCACCCTCAATGGGACACCAGGCCATATCAGGGCACTGCACTTAAAATACATTATGTAGATTTTTGTCTGCATAATATTAATTCTTAACATTTTACACAATTTGTCGAATTTAATAAAATATATCAACATTATTCAAATTTTCAGATGCTGTCAAATATTGAAACGTAATCAGGCAGGATGCTAGGATGAAACTAGTGGCTAAAGTTTCTAAGTCTAAAGAATGACTTCTTTTTTCCCCGCACGTGCCTTTCTCCTCTGTAATAAATAACCCTTGTAAATCTTTTTACAAAAATCAACATTTTTAATACGAGAAAACATGCATTGAACCATACAGTAATGTGTTAATCCGTGTAAGGCAGCGCTATATCGCACACGTCTTTGCTGACAATTTTGCTGTTGTATCAATAACAGAGTTTTTTACCTTGGAAATAACAACTACACAAAATCGGGTTAGCTTGCATCCATGTTAATGGCATAACAACATTAAAGATATTATAATTTACTTATTACGTACTTACAGGTACTTAAAACTTTCAAAGTGACTTAATCGGCCGATATCACAGTATCATTGAGAATAAATGATAGGAAAAAAGAACTTACTTTTCTTCTTACCACAATCCTCAGGAAATTCAGATGACGCAACTTCCTGTTGACTTGTGGAATATTCCACATTTTCCTAGGGGTGAATGTGGACAGGAAACAGGGCTGAGTGAACGCTGTGAAACTAAAATGTACATTTTTCGTATCCTATAAATAATGACTCGTAGAAACAGATCATTCGAGTGTGAGATCTACACATTAATGTAAAGAATACATTTCTGATGTATTTTAAATATCATGGAATCACCAGGTACAGATTTCTACTACTGATGTATCTTTTAGGTGAATGTTAAGAGTTGACTCACATATGTTAGCCTTTTTTTTTTTTTTTTTTTGCATCTGTGGGCAATGTTGTTACTCCTGTAGTGTAATTTAATCAAAATGATTCAGTGGACACATCTGAGCTGTGTCTTGAGTGTGAATTCATTCATCTTGAGTAAGCACTTTATCCTGTTCAGAGTCAGAGTGATGTTTGATGTTACTTTTGTTTCTTTGTGTGTCCATGAGCGTCCGCCATGTTTCAGTTTAAAAGCATCACTAAGCCACGTGAGTTGCGTGTTTTTCATCATCGTTTATTACTTAAACCTCTTATCACTGGCAAAAATATTTTTGTCTTTGTCTAGTATAGAACAAAATGACAATTTGGGACTCGACTTTGATTGGTGCGCTGAGTCAAATGGCCTGACTCTCTGAACAGATGAGAATTCTCATCCTTAATTTGTACAGGTTTTAAAGAGTAACTTCAAATGAGTAGCGTGATGACTTTTTCCAGACAGTAATGAGTAGTAATTACGTTTTCAACAGTATTCATTACGTGACTCAACAATGGTCAAAACACAAAGCGTTTAATGATGTTTGAAAGGACAAATCTACACAACACGAAAGCATTTCGATTACATACTTGGTTCGTCTACAAATGTATTCTTCATTACTCTAAACTGTAACATGTCTTTGACATGCATGCATCCCTGCTTGGAGCTGACCTTCTGTTTGACATGGTTCACTTGCGTAAAACCTTTAAAACCTTAAAGGAACTAGCCTCGTCTGTATCAACTCCAAGTGAATAGCGTCGAGGTAGACCAGTTGTGAGTTTTGTCTCTGGACCATGTGACGTGTTTTGTTTTGAGGCTACTGATGACCTCAGTAATGCGTTACTCACTTAAATCAAGTTTCGTCAATAATAATAAGTAGATATTCAACCCTTTGATGATTTAGTTGATGTTAGAAAAGAAATTCCTCGTCATCTGCCAAATGAAGGTGAGAAGAGTGTTCGAGAGAAGAACGATAAAAAGAGAGAGAGTGAGCGAGAGAAGGAGGTAGTGAGCTGGAGAGAGAGATGGTGGAAAGGCTTCTGTAATTGGCAGTCAGTCTTTGTTGGAGAAGGCCGCCGGATTTAATAGGCTCTGCTGGTGACTCGAGCAGCGTGGCAAAAACCGTACACACACACACACACACACACACACACACACACACACACGGCCACCCCTCCCCCAGCCCTCAGAAGGGTGCCGAGTGCTCCTGACTGCCCCTCAGCAACCCAGCAAACCTCACTAACCTCCGATACGTACAGTGTAGGATTACATCCTATCGATGTTACAGTTCCTCACTTCCTTGCACACATTTCAGGAAATCAGAAGTGTCTGCTATCAAATGTCCCTACACATTTCTCAGAAATGTACAGGCATTCTGTAAATCCTAAAGTGAAATAGATTGCAATACCTATACACTCCCCCAACACACACACACACACACACACACACACACACACACACACACACACACACACACAAACGTACATACACTCCTCAAAATGAATTATTTAGAGCAAAATCCCCCCCACACACACACACACATATATCATACAAACTTCTACAGCAAGCCATGTCGTTGCACACTGCGCAGATCTATTGACAATACAGCTGTCACAGTGCTGTCAAACTGCACGAGCATGTTGTTCTAATATTTATTTATTTATATTCTTTGCATTCTATTCATTTATGTAAGGAAACAGTCAGGACGTGTCTTGTAAAAGTCATCAACGACAGGGTGGTGTGATCCGTTGATTCGTTCCATTATCAGCACTTCCTGAAGTGTTTTATGCCCCTTATACCATAGCAGTTTGCCAAAAAATAACACATTTTGACATATTTTTAAATGAACAAGATGTACAGTACTGTGCAAAAGTTTTAGGCACATGCCAAGAGCATGCTGTAGTGCAAAGATGCCTTCAAATTAATGAAATTAAATGTTCCTACGTTTTTAAAAAAAATACTATAAAGAGCAGTAAACAGTAGTAAATGAAGCAAAGTCAATATTTGGCATGACAAAAAAATTAATTAATTAAAATAGTAGTCTCAAGTACAATGTGTGTAGGTTTATAAGGAAATGAGTTGTAAGTTTAATTGAGCGTCTTACAGAACCAGACACGGTTCTTTTGGAGACTGTCGCACTCGCTTCGTATTTTTGCAGCGAAATCCAGCAGCCTTCATTGTGTTTTTTTTTCTCTGAAAAGTGTCTCTTACGTAATATGCTGCTTTCTTTACTGACATACAAACATTTTCCACTAATGTTTGCGTTCTAAAATGTTTTTTGTACAAACTCGATAATATAGAAGTCATCCATCCATCCATCCATCTTCAACCACTTACTCCTTTTCAGGGTGACAAAGAACCTGGAGCCTATCCCAGGGAGCACCGGGCACAAGGCAGGGTACACTCTGGACAGGATGCCAATCCATCACAGGGCACACAATCACATTCACACATCCATTCATACACTCCAGACAGCCTACCATGCATGTCTTTGGACTGGGGGAGGAAACCGGAGTACCCAGAGGAAACCCCCGCAACACGGGGAGAACATGCAAACTCAACACACACAGGGCTGCAGGAATCGAACCCCAACCCTGGCGGTGTGAGGCGAACATGCTAACCATTAAACCACCGTGCGCCCCTAACGTAGAAGTCATAAAATAAAAAAATATATAACAAAGCTTGTACTGTAAAAAAAAAAATAGGGTGCCTAAAACTTTTGCACAGTACTGTACTTTATAACTGTTTATTAGTTTATGTTGTTTTTAAAGGTTGAAGTTTACTGACTGTTACCAAGCAATGACACTGGAGAGTCCTTCCAAAAACTACACCATATAAACGATTATATGTTTTTTTTTTTCTTTAGTAAACAATTTTACCAGATTACATTTCTTATAAATCTGGCTAAAATTGGGAAACAAATTAAGATAGATATATGCTTATAAAGATTAGTGACGAGAAGTTCGGATCGTTTTACTGACTCGGATCTTTGAATCACGTTCAGCAAAATGAACAAATCTTTTTTCAAGTCATTTCAACAGAATATAATTAAAATGTTACACGTTAAATTCCCCAACACATCTAATGCTTATGCAAACGTTGATCACATCTGGAATAAAAAATAAATTATAGGCCAATGCAGCCAAGGCCGATTTATGAGAAACAGAAATGATTCATTAATTGCTTAGCTGGGTCTTCAGGCTATGCAGTTTGTTAGTTCACCTCACCTTCCAATCTGAGTCATTCTTTCGATTCATCTGTTCCCCAGAAACAGAAATGAATAGTTCACCTCTCGAGTCTTCAGGTTCAAATCATTCGTTCATCCTGTGACCACCCCATAGGCTGAATCCAGTGAGACTGTGACGTGATGAACCAACAATTCGAACCCAAAGACTCGAGATGTGAACTAATCATTTCTGTTTCCAGTACTGCATGGTGCATTGCCTATGCGGCGGTCACCGGAAGAACGAACAACTCGAACCTGAAGGTTCGAGACCTGAACTAATCATTTCTGTTTCCTGTACAGAACCTATGGGGATGTTGCATGCACATTCAGCAAAAAGACCGAATCGCTCTCTGAGACGAGTTCCTGAGTCACGTTAATGATTTGCTCAAAATGATCGAACAGTTCATGAACGACACATCGCTAATAAAGATACCGTATGTCTCTGATCTTTTATGATGAAATTTTTGTTAACCTGCAAATTACTCAGACATTTTCTTCTCACACATTTTAGGGAAGAGTGTCTAAAACGTACGCACACCTTTAGCAAATCTTTGCATAATTATGAGCAAATGAAAGGCTGCATCCAAATCGACGAGCACTCTGTCCAAAGTGAAATATTTACATCAAAATACCATGTGCACTTATCGTACACAACAGATCGTTTATTTACGGATTTAGTCAATAAAATGTAAGAAGGAACAAAATGTGCACCACACTTTCACTGAAATGAATGAATGAATGAATGAATAAGACTTAACATTTTATCATTCATTTTTCTGTTTGCCCGAAGATCTTTTTCTACACGTGATTTTTCTCTCCAGCCAAACGTTCATGCCCACCTCACATTCACAATTACAAATTCTGGCATTTGGCAGACATGCTTATCCAGAGCGACTTACAGAAGTGATTTGAAGTATCTATCAATAAATACATCTCTCACACACAGAACACACAGCTCAATCATGTGGCTCAACTTGTCTAGCCTGACTTTCATTTGAGACATCATTTGAGGCAAGATATTACTTGTGTTGTTCCTTTTCTTCATACTCTACCTCTGTACTCTCCTCATCGTCTATCCTTCTCTAACGTACAGCAATTAGTAACATTTTTTACGGTGTACGTGTTCGGTCGGGTCCGGTAATCAGGTTTGGAAGCTCTTTGGCTGTGCAGCCATTGCGTGTAATAAATTATTGTAGAAACAAAATGAAAATAATAATGCATAAATGTATCATGCTGTAACTTTGCATCACTTTTTTCATTCGGTAGAGAATGATAAAGAAGTTGAATTTTTATTAGGGGGATAATAAAATGGCAGCTCTGGTACAGCTATGGGAGATTTTGGAGTGGAGATTGTGTTAAATAATTGTAAATAGTGTCTAATTATTGTCATGCTATGTTATGAAAAGACTCAGACTAGCCCTTTTGCAATCGATTCATTTCTGCTTGTGTTGCATTTTTTTTTTTTACATCGTTTGCTTTAATATTATTAATATGTCAACGATATAACTTGTTTTTATATATATATTGAATGCTTGATGCACATTATGAAACTGTGTGAGAGTGTGCAGTCTCTACCACCCTACCTAAAAACCTAGCCATGCCCAAGTGTGTCCAAGGGTGTGCGTTTGACCAGATCTGTATCCGTAAGTGGTAACAGTTTGGTGGTAGGACTTCGATAGATCCTTCATTAGATATTAGGACACGAGGGCAGTGGTTAAGGCATTGGTCTACTGCTTAGAAGGTCATGAGTTCAAACCCCAGCACTGTGAAGGTGCCATTGTTGGGCCCTTGAGCAAGGCCCTTAACTCTCAACTACTCAGATGTATGAATGAGATAAATGTAAGTTGCTCTGGATGAGGGTGTCTGCCAAGTATCGTAACGTAAAGGACATGAGTTTGGTGTGTGTGTTTGTGAGAGGAATGAAGGTGGTGAGGAATATCTGACAGGTTTGACCTTGTGGGGACATTTAGCTGGAGCCGCAGCTTTTATTTTAGAACCTAAAAGGTTTCCTTTTGGTTCCTGAGGTTAAGATTAGAGTTGGATTTAGATGTAGGTCTTAGACATAGCATTAATTATAGTTGTATTAATAATGATGCCACTGGAAGTTCCTCACAAGTATAGTAAGACAAACATTGTGTGTGTGTGTGTGTGTGTGTGTGTGTGTGTGTGTGTGTGTGTGTGTGTGTGTGTGTGGTGCACAAGGGAAGCTGAATTAAATGGCTTCCTTGCAGAGAGAGACCTGAGCCTGTCCTGCTGCTGCCTCCCGCCACCACACGCAATTAAACCCAGACATAGCCTAGAGAGAGAGAGAAGAGAGAGAAGACAGAGAGAGAAAGAGAGAGAGAGAGAGAGAGAGAGAGACCAGCAGCAATCTCTAGATCTCTGGAAGAGGAGAGAGGAGGGAGAAATCTCTCACTCAGTGTGTTCACTCATGCCTCAGCGTGTACGCTCAGACAGATTGAGTTACAAAGGTGCTGCACGTGATGTGTGTGATTTCAGGCCTTGGGGGTCATCAGCATTTTTAGAAGGACGCTAATTCTGAACACGGCTTAGGTCGTCCTCCTTGTTGTTGTTGTGTGTTTTTGTTTTTAAATGGGTCTCTAATGATTCGAAATGATCTGTAGAAATAACATTTCAGGTCTGTGTGTGCCAGAAAGTCACCTGAGTCCCCACTTTCTGACACACACACACACACACACACACACAGAGAGAGAGAGAGAGAGAGAGAGAGAGAGAGAGAGAGAGAGAGAGAGAGAGAGACGTTTGATCTCTTGAATATTTTCTTTACAAAACAATTTTATAATCATCAGAGACCCATTAAAACATTTCCTAAGTGAAAACAAGCCGCAGAGGGGGAAAAAAGAAACAAGGAAGGAAAGAGCAGGCCCAAGGTCTGGGTTTTTTTTCTGCCTCTCTCAGCAGGAGGGGGTAACATCGTGCTGACACACGCACCTGGAAGTGCCGCTACGCTGCCTCGCACCAATTATAGCGCAATGTCTCGCGCTGCCGTTACCATAGTAGCACCGCACTACGTTCCCGCCTCCTCCGAACCCGTGCAGGAACCGCGGGGGAGCGAATATCTTATCATCCATCGCCCTGGATACCGTTCCTTCCCTCCCCCCTTTCATCCCTCCTTCCTCACGCACGCCCAGTCACATGAGCGTCAGGCCGCTCAAAGTGTGTGTGTCTGTGTGTGTGTGTGTGTGTGTGCGTGTGTGTGTGTGTGTGGCCATGTTTTTATTTCTTGGTGGGGGCCAAATGCAGAAGTATAGTTATCTGAAAGGGACATTTGGCTGGTCCCCATTAGAAAAACTGCCTTTTTTTGTTTGGTTATTTCTTTTTTTACAAAACACTGCAGCTTTTTTTTTTTTTTAAATAAAGTTTCCTTTTGGTCACTGAGGTTAAGGTTCAGGTTAGATTTAGACATAGCGTAGCATTAATTAGCTGTATAGAATTATGTCAACAGAAAGTCCTCAATATTTATGTCAATGGAAGGTCCTCAGTAGGATAGTAAGGCAAACGTGTGTGTTTGTGTGTTTGTTTGTCTGTGTGTGTGGATGCATACCTTACAGCACTAGAGTCTGGGTTGTGCTGATAACGTTGAAAGGGTCTCCAGCCCGTCCCTCAGTGTCACCCGTTCTGTGCCCACAGGTCACACACACTGATGCATGCAAGCTTTTTGGACAAGAGTTGGATGGTGAAATAATGTCTAATGAGTGTACACCTGTAGCGCACACAAAAACAAAACACAGCACATGCACAGGGACGAATCACTTTGTTCTAACAGTAAATTCGTATCGGGTCATGTGATCACCATGTTTATGGAAGAAGAAAAAAATAGCCTACCACCCAAACATTTTTAACTCTTGTGGTGCCTGTAATGTTGAGGGATCACAATCTGAAGATTAGTGGTCGATGCTACGCATCATTACAGTCCAATTTTACTTACAAAATTCTTTTTTAGATGCGATTTACCAACACATCTGAGGAAAATGTTGATATTCCGGATAGTTTTGTCTCATTTTCACAGTCACTGTGCCTTTACATTGACCGTATACCATACTTATCGGCTTGGTGATAGCTAGCTAAATCATTATCCTCATTTAGAGTCAACAGCAAAGTGTCTTTAGGTGTTCCCCCATTGTTTTGTCAACAGTGTTTTCATGATTCTGGCCATTGAGAGTACCTCACAAGGACAAATTTCTTTGGTGGTGGAATTATTTTTCCAATAGCTCAGATTCACGATATAGCATTGACATTTCTCAATATGGCGGAAACCCGTAGACGTTTGTTGTAGTCTGTTGTAGTAATTTTTCATAATTAAGCAAGACATCTGATGAAAATTTCAATGGGATATTTTTTGACATGTTTCCACTGGTACTAGTCACTGTTACTAGTACTAGATTGTTCATATGGACTATGTGCTAGTTAGCAAATTTTTGTCTCGTTACCTGTTAATGGGATGTCCACAATACTCTTTGCTATCAAGATGAAGGGAGATAACATTTATGACATTGCTATTCATATAATATTCCACATTGATCCAGCAGCCATCCCAAATAAAAGGATTAGCTAGTCATGATCACCAGCTAGCTATGCACAGCGTCCATGTTTCTCGGTTGCCTAGCAACCGTATTCCCTTTAACTTTAACTACTTGAGTGGCGTCGTGTTTTTGTCTTCCCATGTCATAAGCACTACTTCACAGTTTTCATCTGAACACGTCTTCAGTTTCCTTAACTAGCGTTCTTGTGCCTGTCCTCTCAGAGGGCCTCATTTATCAAACTGGATACGAACGAATTCATTTATCGTTCGTAGGAGCATTTACACAAGAAACGTGGTAGTCATGAAAATCCAGTAAAATCGTTAAAAATGTAGTAAAATCATATCCTAGGAGAGCTCCTGAGTTCCTGAGGTGACGAAGTAATGTGAACCCCGATTGATCGGCTTCGGTTCATATAACTGGTGATTAGTTACTGTAATTTTATACACGGATTACGCAGTCAAGTTTAAATAGCTTATTTATTTCAATAACACACAAATTGAATGAAAATTTTGTGAAACGCAGTCATTTCATATTAATGACTTAAAGCAATCCAAAACAAATCCATAAATCAACACAAATAAGACTAGCCATTCAATTAGGTCAAAAGAAATGGCGCCCTATAACAGGAGGAAGAGTTAGTGTGCATTTAAGGTAGCTGACTTGCTGCAGTGGCTGAGCTGCTTTACTAGAAGATTTAATGCATGTCACACTTAGGAGGCGCTCTTTCACCGTTTAATTGTCATTTTGTCGTTTTCCGCTCTGTCAACTTTGCCTTTTCTGTTGTTTTGCGGACGTCGCTAAATATAAATCAGCTGTGCTGTGAACACTCTTGGTAATTTATGGGTGATTGGCACTTATCAACATGCGCAACAAAGAAAACCAGAATTACAGAAACGTTTGTAAATCTGGTGGGAAATTTTGGCTTATGACAACATTTACGCACAACTTTACTAAACGATTCATAAATGAGGCCCATTGTTTCTGTAATAGGCTGAAGATTTAATCCAGACAGAGCTTACACAGAGAGAAAAGAAGAGAAAAAAAAGACAAAAACAAACCCCAGACCTAGACACTCATTCACTCCTACCCTCCCAACAAAAAAATGCACTGATGTGACTGCTTTTTCCCACATGCAGGCTATAAATCCTCCCTACATACTAGTAAACAGACTGTGACGTGGGAATGTGGAAATTTGACTGGGTATCGATTTGACCCTGAATGACCTTTGGAGCAGCACCCTATCTATTTTCTAATTAGCCTTCAGATCCATAAAACTTTGTACTTCAAGTCACACATTTACATATTCCAGCGGCAAACAGTGTAGGTTGGTATCTCTATTTATTCCAAAGCTGAGGAAAAGCTGCAACCTCAGAGCTGTCGGTTTCTGACACAGATACATGCATTCGTTTATTCAGTTTACAAACGCAGCCCTCGGGATGGTGGCTGTGGAAACATGGATGTCGCACTGAAGACCTTCAGACATGTTAGGGACCTGGGCTTCATCCATTTCTAGCCAGGCTTCAACACTAAATCAGAACAGAACACCACCAGCGTGACTGATTAAGCGGATTGTGGTCAGCCATCCAAGATGGCCTCCACCATGTGGTTATGGTGCAGGAGGGAGGGATGTCTTTTGTCCTTGAGCCTTTTTAATCTCACTGGGAATCTCACGATCTAGGTAAACGTACAGAGAGCTTTCTGACGTGGTTTGGTAGTATAAGGGCCACCACGTTTTGTTTAGAGATCTCGGCTGTGTCAGTAATTTCCGTTTGACCAATCAGGATCCAGTAGAGCAACAACCTGCCGTGGAAAGTAATCTGATCTGTAAACGCCGCCGGCTGGTGTTCGTGCTCCTTTTTCCGTTTGTCTCAGCCATCCTTGAATGACGTCAGTGCAGAACTACATTGATTCTGTTTCACAATACAAAAAAAAAATAACAGTAGATGGGTTTTTTTTTGTTTGTTTGTTTGCCAAAAGGGATGCTACATCATAATGATTTCTGTCTTTTCATCTGGTTTGATATCAAACATCGATCTGAAAATCAGTTTTTATGACAAACTATTCCCCCCCTCCCAAAAAGAAAACAAAACAAAACAAAAAAAAAAAAAAAAAAAAAAAAACAAGAACATAAAAAAGCCAAATCCAAATATACTGAAGCAGTCAGTAAGAACGTCGGTGCTAACTGTACAATAGTGCTCTGGATTAATAACTAGCTTTAATACAGAGTCTCGAGTTTACATTCTCTAATGCAAATACAGCATTCCTCCACACATGGACAAAACACAAAAAACACAGAAAATAAAATGATTGTACATCTTCTGTTTGGCAGTCCAGAGTTCCCAAAGTGTCCAACAAAGGACACGACTCCTCAACGATTCCCGATTGGAACATAGAGAACAACGAACGAACAAACAAACAAACAAACGAACAAAAAATAAACAAAGCAGTGACATACTGCCATGGCAGTCTATTTTTGGTTCAGAAGAACTAGCTTCGTCCTCGTTTAGTGCCTTCTTTTTTTTTTTTTTACCTCTCTCGGTTCATAGAGGCTGTTTGTTTATTCTTTTTGTTATTTGTGGCCAGTGTTTATGAGCCAGCAGCAGTCCGAGTGGGCGTTGGCGTTGCACGTGATTGGCAGTTTGTTAATTTGAGCTCGCCAGGGAGTCCGGCTGGCCGTCGTCCTACTGGAACCAGCGGAAAGGAGCTCCGGTGGGCAGCATCACCTTCTTAGAGACACAGGGAAGTAAAAGAGGGGGAGGGGGAGAGAAAGAGAGAGAAAGAGAGGAACAAGAGTAGTGGTCAGTAAATGAAGCATTTTGCGCTATGTTTAAATGGATTCTTCAGTGTCTTTCAACCTAATCTTTCAGACATTAATTTGAACACATTATCCTTACCAGAGGAAAACACCAGTTTACTCGAAATTCACTTTTAATGGAGGTCTAATGCCAGTTGTTGACATCCATTAAAAAACATTTATAATATATATATATATATATATATATATATATATATATATATATATATATATATTTTTTTTTTTTTTTTTTTTTTTTTTTTGCTAAAATACCTTTATAAATTCAAAGGTTTCTCTAAGCTCTCAAAGACCAGACTACTTTTTCAAAGGGAATAATTTGCGGATCTGATCGCTCATGGATACAACAACACCTTTGGAAAAGAGTAACGCTGAAACCCCTCCCTCACTTGTTCACTATTTACTATATCGACTGCTCCGTATGCAGCACTATATAGGAAGAAAGACTCAATTCAAACTTTAGTGGTCATTAAACAACAATTTAAAAAAAAAAAAAAGATTTCAATTTATATTCCACTCTGGTGTCCATTCTGACCAGTCATTTTCGAGCTGAAAGAACTCGCAATGGCCTGTATATTATTATTCTAGTTAGTATTGTAGTTATTGTTTTATTATTAATATACTGGTATTTTACTATGGGTAATAACATACGAAGGGAGTAAACCTCAGTCTTCCACATGATACGATGCGATTTTGACAGTGTTGTAGTTGAGACCAGTTCATCCGAGCTGAGTAGGTGGAGTTAAGACTGAGACCAGAAGATAGTAGAGTCCGAGACAAGACTGAGTCCAAATGCTCCCGAGTCCATGACAAGACCAAGACCATGAAAATATGGTCTTGGGACCGAGTCCGGTCTCGAGTACTACAGCACTACTCCATATAACCACCTGAATCCTGACTGTGTGCAGTTTTAAGATGTGTGCAAAAGAAAATAATCAGTCACTGGTTAGTATTGGATGTCAAGTCAGTCATTGGTTAATATTGGATGTCAATCAAGTCGTCAATTTAGTGAAAATAATAATAATAATAATAATAATAAGTGGGCTTTTTTTTTTACTCAACTGGTCTCGGGAATAAGTCAGATTCCATACTTGTTAGAGTCCAAGTCAAGACCAAAATCTCCCAAGTCCCTGACAAGACCAAGACCATGAGACCGTGTCCAGTCTCAAGTACTACAACATTAGATTTTGATTCAATATTTGATAATATCACCGAATCTGCTACAATACGATTCGTTTTATTAGATTCCAATCGATATGTGATCCAACGCTTTTCAGAATTTAGGGTAGGTCTATCCTTAAATCCTTAATTAAAATCCTTAATTTGCGAACGATAATGATGTAGCGAAGGACTTTATTTCTGTCAGAGTTATGCGCAAATCACCTCGCTAACCTATTTACACATCATTTACACCACCAGTTAGCATCATCAATCGTCTGTCCTTTGTTTTTTGGGCAATAATCGATTCATGTTTGTTGCCTCAATTTATTTCAATTGTTGCCTTTTAAATCAATGCATCGGTCCAGTTCACCCTCTAACATAATAGCTATCAGGGGAATAGAATGAGAATTCGAACAATGCTATAAAATGTCTGCATACCAATTAGTGCGCTAGTAGAAAACGAATGCAGACACGGCATTCTAGAGCTACTTTTTACTGTACAGTTACAGGGCTGGAAATTGGAACTCGTATCATTTTTGCAAAGTTGGAAACAAACATGGACGCCTTTGTGTTCATCTTTTGCTAGCAACAAGCTAGCCAGCTAACTGTCATGAGCAAACTGTATGGTCGATTTAACAAGCGAATATGTGTGTATGTTGATTGATCTAAAGCAATTCATCTCATTTATACAGTAATGAAGTGCTACATTATTTACTGTTGATGTGTACAGCCATGTTGATTTGACGGCACTTGCTGAACTCGGGGTTGAGGAGTTTTACATGTTCTAAGGATTTTTTTTCCCCCAAGTCGGAGGTCAGAAATTCAGACGTACGAGGTTTTAAGAGTTTTAGTCGAATGCAGCAGACGACCTTCAGAGTGTAACAGTTGTTTTATAGTTTTGCGTTTTGACGGACTTCAACAACTGTGCTTAGATTTCCATTATCCGCGAGTAAACATGTTTTCTGATTTTACGCGGAAATGTGTTGAAATTCTTGTCTGTGGTAATCACAAATACGTTTAGTGGAAAGGGATTAGATGGAAAAACACTGGAACATTCCTTTAAGGTAAACATCTGAGAAGAAAACAGCTGCTGACAAACTTCCCAGAGACTGGAGCATTAACACCTGTGTTGGACTGTGCTTTGTTTTTGTTCGTTCCTTCGTTCCTCTCTCTCTCTCTCTCTCTCTCTCTCTCTCTCTCTCTCTCTCTCTTCCTCTGCCTGATTTACCCCCTATTAGTCACGTTTGCTCACTCACCCCTCCCCCATCTCTCACTCTCTCTCTCTCTCTCTCTCTCTCTCTCTCTCTCTCAGTGTGCGGAGCTGGACTCTGAGCCTGTGGAGCCTGAAATGCCGCAGTAGTGGTGGATTTTTCCCAGCATGCCCTGCGGCTGTGGGGGCCGGCCGGGCGGCGGTGGGACGTGGGGACTGGCACTGACAGACTCAAGCCAACTGCAGCATTTCCTGGAAAAGCTAACCGTCATCACATGAGAGAAAGAGAGAGAGAGAATGAGACAAAGAAAGAAACAAGGAGGAGTGAAGTTGCTTAATTATGAAGTAACATGGGCAGACAATGATTTCACCTACTGTGACTTAATAACCTCTCACACTCATACACACACACACGTACTCTCATACACACTCTTTTCCTGTCCTGGACATCCTCTCCCTCTCCCTCATTACTCTCCAAGATAGCTGACAGGACCTTGGCATATCTGCACACACTCACACACACACAAACACACACACACACACACACACACACACACACACACAGTTCCCCTTATCCTTCCATGACCCCCCTGACAAGCCAACACAGATGGACGCCCGGCGCAAGCACATGGCAAATCAGTCCCTGGCCACACACACACACACACACTTACACACAAACCAGAAAACACTCATCCTTCCCACGTACACAAATAAATATGACACTGCAGACAGTTTCGGTCGTTATTTTTCTCACTGTTATTTTTAATTTTCTCTCACTAAATCACACACACAAACACACACACACACACACACACACACACACACACACACACACACACACACACACACACAGACATGTTCCTAAAATACCTCATCTGTCTGACTGTTGCTTAAGCTCTTTGGGAAAGGGGTGGAGCCTGGATTACTGCCATCCTTGTCTCCTCCCACACACAGCTGTCAAAGGTTTTAAGTGGAAAACATTACGCGCACGCACACACACACACACAAAGATATGGTCCACCTTTACAACATTTTACACATATCAATAACCCTATATGCAACAAAAATGAAGACAAACTATGACACACACACACACACACACACACACACACACACACACACACACACACACACACACACACAAACAAAACCAACTCACACCTTTCCTCTTTCCTTCTCCTGTCAATAAAACCTTGCATGTTCTCCAATCACCATAACCTTTGTAGATTCCCCCACTTCATCAATATGAGCCTGTTCATATGATACACACACACACACACACACACAGCCCAGTCAATATATGCAACACCCCCCCTGTGACATCAATAAGGGCTCTTTAAGCCGTATAAGCCTCCATGCTTTCATCATCCATCCCTTCTTACTGCCAATACGACATCATAACACAGCACAGCTGAGCGATATGACGATATTATGCTAATATTTTGATGAATGATGTCACAATACACTTATCTGTGAGTATCAAAGGTATCATAAATAATCCCGTTTTACTCATATTATACATCCTGAGGCTAATAAACCGAGAGCGAAACTTACTGACTGTTACAAAGCAATGACACTGGAGACTCCTTCCATGAACGGTGATTAAACGTCTCCTTACACAAAACGTCTTAAGTTTTTCTCTGATAAATAACACTATCTTTTAAACATTGGTCTATCGTTAGGCTAAAGTTACATAATTGTCCGCTTTGAGTTACAGTCGAGGTCGTAAGCTTACATACGCCTTGCAGAATCTGCAAAATGTAAATCTTTTTTTTTTTTTTTTTAAAGAGAGATCATTAAAATTGCATTTAGTTTATTTATTTAGTTCTGCCCTGAATAAGCTATTTCACACAACAGATGTTTACAGATGTATAACTGAATTTACACAAATGAACCAGTTCAGAAGTTTACATATGCTTGATTATTAATACCGTGTGTCGTTACCTGGATGATCAACGACTGTGTTTATGTTTTGTGAGAGTTGTTCACGAGTCCCTTGTTTGTCCTGAGCAGTTACACTGCCCACTGTTCAGAAAAATCCTCCAGGTCCTGCACATTCTTTATTTAGGATCTTCTGCATATTTTGCCCCTTTCCAACAGTCTCTATATGATGTTGAGATCCAATAGTTCACACTGAGGACGTCTGAGGGACTCGTACACGACTATTACAAAAGCTGCGAACATTCACTGACGCTCAAGAAGGCAACACGATGTATTTCCGGGGAGGGTGTGTAAGCTTTTGAACAGGACGAGCAATGTAAATCGTTTTTTTTTTGTTTAAAAGACTTATGTTTTTCATTTAGTACTGCCATTCAGAAGATATAAGATAAGATATATACGTCATCCTGTTCATAAGTTTATATCCCCCTTGGCTCTTAATGTAGCGTGTTGCGTCCTTGAGAATAGAGCGAGCACATTAATATACTGTACACCTGTGACATGTATTGAACTACTGTCGGAGATGCTGTTATAGAAAACGAATCAACACCTTCTGACCCACAGTATTCTCTGACAGATGTTCCGCATACTCTAATAACCAAATAGTATAATTTAAGCCTAAAAATATAAACATTAATATGGTAAAAATGAGATGTTCATTTAAATGCTTTGGAAGGAGTCTCTAGGTCAGCGTTTTGTAAAAGTCAGAAGTAATGCCTTTCCCTTACACATTCCACCTTTGCGCTTTCTCATGACAAAGGTTTTTAAGAGCAGTAGTTAAGTGTCCCCTCTGGTTCCTGTTACTATAGTTACTATCATCGTACATGTTATCTGCTATTGACATGCTGTATGTTTTATTGTAACTAATCTACAGGATGTCTCAAAAGTTAACACTTTTTAGCAAAATGCCCCCACCCAAATGCCCCCACCCAAACGCACCCCCCCCCAAATGCCCCCACCCAAACGACCCCCCCCAACAATAGCCTTGAAGAACGCCTTTGACAAAAGAAGAACGCACTGAACGTATCATTCTCGTGGCTGAATCAGGAAGCTTTCGCAAGCTTGTGATGGACTTTAACAGGAAACATGGCAAGCACATCACACACAACACTGCTGCCAGACAGGAAGTGTTGCGAACCGACCGAGACGCAGTAGACGTCCACGAACATCCGCTGACGAAGGCACAACCGACATGGTGCTGCCGTACATAATCCACCATATATGCAGACTTTTGGGACACCCTGTACATTATTGCTCATGCACTGTTGTTGTTATTCATTTTATTAAGCTTTCTTACACACTTACAGAGAAAAAAAAAAAACCCGACTGTCTATAGCTGTTAAAAGGTAAGTGATAACAGGAACAAACTTGTCTTGTGGACCTTCCATATCTGTAACTATAAATCGTTAAAAAAAATAAATGATGAGTTCTTTAATTAATAGAAAAATGCAACGGTTGGCAAATTCCTGTGTTAGAAGGGGGTACAATACTTCGGGATGTGCCGTAACTCCTCTTCACAACTCCTTTTCAGTTGTGTTTTACTCCTTACTTATCTGACTTTTACTTAGTAATGTTACTCTTACCGACTATTGAGTAAAAGACGACATAGCGGTGCTGTAAAGTGACAAATACAAACAATTAGCTCGAATGATTCCTCAGATCAATCCTACAGTCATGTATGGTCATAACTAGAGATGCACCAATGTATCGGCCAGTAATCTTTATCGGCCGATAAAGGCTATTTTTCCCGCTATGGGCCATCGGAAGATAGTTTAAAAACATCCGATGGTCAGGGCCGATTATATCCTGTCAATCAAAAGAGGGCGGGAAAACACATGGATTTCGTGCTGTGTGTAAAGATGATGTCTCTTGTGTGGAATGACGACAAAACGGCAGTTTGTAATCTCTGCACTGATAAAATTTTACACCGGACGCTGCAGCAGTGAAGCGGGAGTTTCAGCGTCAAGTCTAATTTTCTTTTGCTGCGTTGCTCGAGCTGGTCGCGCTGAATAAAGCTCCAGTACACCGTTGAAAGATTTAAATGAAGATGAATTGACAGAAAAGTATATATTGCATAGAAAAATATATTTGTAGAGTAGTATATTTCATATCCAGTTAATGTTAATATATATATATTAAAAAAAAGTGTATATTATATATTACCAGTCTGATGTTAATGATGAAGTAGAAATGCTTTTGTTTGTGGTGAGTGAACGTGAGACTAACAGGAGGTTTTTTTTACAATTCAGTCAATGTTAATATGAATTAATAACATTCAATAAATTAAGAAATCTTACTTTAATCTTCAGAATTGAGTTCATGTGTTAATGTTAATTAGAGTAATGTGTTTTCGGTTCATGAGACCAGTTACTGTGAAACAACTTGTTGAAATGGAGAGAATAAAGTTTTTATTTGCATTTCTTTCAGAATTGTGGAATTAATTATTATTCATTTATAATAAAGCATAAATGTCAGAACTATCGGTATCGGCCGATATCAATCTGAATAATCGGTTATCGGTATCGGCTGGGAAATTTAGCATCGGTGCATCTCTATTCATAACCTTAGTTCCCACCTCCAATTCGTTCCCAATTCGTTTTTCTGTTTGATCCCCAAAATTAGAAGATAAACCTATTATCCATGGTATCGTCTTATCCTGTCATATACAAGCTCTCATTAAATGTTTAACCGTTCTTGGAAGGAAACAGCAGTGATTGTTGGTTCATTGTGATGGCTCTAAGTAGCTAGTACAGTTAGGTTCCCTTGCAAATCTGCCACTGAAGATAGTATGAAGCCATATCAAGTCAAGTCAAGTCGACTTTTATCTACAGAGCACATTTAAAACAACAGAAGTGCTTTACAAAATCAATCAAGCAAATAAGCTTGTACACGTAAACATCAACCTACAAGCAGCACGTGTGAAAGCAGGGTTAGCTGTCAGTAACTATAACTATCTAACTAGCTGTCTACAGTCTCTTACGTGAAGCACAGCCCGTTTTCAAACGTTGTGTCTGGAACACAGGTCATGTTTTTGGGCTGCATATCTATCTGCATATATATCTATAGCAGAGCTATCTGCTGATTGACTAGTCCAGTTGTAGTTTACAACGCATTAAACTAAACACACACACACACACACCTTTAAGCCTTTTTTCACGACCCCTTTAACTCCCATCAAAATCCTCCCCAGAGAAACTGGAGCATTCAGCAGTCCCATGTACACACACACACACACACACACACACACACACACACAAACATACACGCACACATACTTACACACACAGACAGATGCTCAGCAACATACGTGCGAGACTACAATCATTGCTTAACAGCTTCATATCCTCTGTAACTGATTAAAAAACACAACCAGTTTGATCTATAGCTAGAGCTGTGGCATTTACAAACACCATGACTAGTGAAGGGTTGTGTCTCTCTGATGCCAAATGACACACAAACATACACACAGGATTCCAGGCCACACTGACACCTGGTGCTCCAGATGACAGCCGCAGTGGCCAGATGGACCGGGTAAGACTCACACACACACTCTCTCTCCACCCCATCCCATCCCCCCACATGCACATGGTGTACGCTCAGACCAACGGACACAGCCGCACACCACGGTCACTTTTACAGGACACTGGGAGGAATTTACAGTTTAACTATCACTAGGTGTTGTCTAGTGATAACTGATGGAGCTCTTTGGATGTGTAGCAAAACATTCGCAAGATCATTTTTGACACGATGACCTGGAATTGTGACCTTCTGTATCGTGATGATGTGGTTATTAAATATTTGTCTCCTCTGTGATAAAACCATAACAGCCAGTTGGTTACAAATGAACGCAAAGCATGCAAGTTTCTTATTGTTTACTTCACACATCATCAGACCATTACATCACTTAAAGAAAACTATCATCATGATATGGTACAATATATGAATATAAACTCAGATTATTTTTTACTGTCTATTTTTTTTCCCTATTGAAGTATTTCAATTACTTAAATAGCATTTACGCATATTATTAGCAATCGTAAAAAAAAATAAAATAAACAAATAAATAAAAAAGTCCAACACACAATGAAACCTCTGCTTGAAACATCACGGAAATGGCTAACTGGATGACACTAAAACGATCAGACCACCCTCGAGTGAAAAAAAAAAAACAGCACCTGCAAAGGATCATATTGCCTCAGCAGTCCGTGTAAAACTAGAACTCTTGCATGATATAATGTTCAAAGGACCCCAGATTATAAAATGGTGCTGTAACAGAGAAAGTCTATACACAACAAGCCAAATATATCAAAGCAAACAGATATTCAGTCCCTCTAGGATTTTGTGATCAGGGAAATTAACGCCAAATCAAGGAAATTCCGCAATATTCGGACGAGCTTGCAATTTTTCTAAATTACTGCAGATTTGAACCAAGGCGCATCATGTGACGTCATCACAACGCGCATTCAACCAAAGAATTCTTCGATTCACGTGCGTTGAACATGAGTACAGCTAAAAGGTCTCATTTACCAGCAAACATCACTGGGAAAGTCTGTGTATGTTGGTATATGCGAAGAGCAATTCGAGTAGTTTTCCGTGCAAAAAAAAAAAAAGCACAAAAAACTCAGCAAGTTGCATCGCAATTTTTTTTTTTTTACATTTATTTAAAGGTACAGTAGTTTTTTTTATTATTATTATTATTCCTTACTAAATCAAATAGCATGGACAATATATAGAACATGATTAAAACAAAACAAGCCTGTGGCCTTAACAAAAGTGTATTAATTCACTGAGAAAATCCATTGGAAAACCGACTTCCGGTCCGGAATGCTTGTTTGTGCTTGGATGCACCTCCTCATTCAGTAGACACTCTACTCTACAGGCCACAGTAGATCCTGGGGGCGGAGCTTCGTGAATGTGTTCAGGAGTTATTAAAATGTTGAATCCACCTAACCGTTAAGAGACCTAATTTTGAAATTAATAAATAAATAAAAGACTAATCGTCCCTAATGCGCCTTTGTATTAATTTTCTAACCTTTGAGAATTGAAGGTCGTGTCCACCACATATGACAAAATATTATGCGGATTTATCTCACAGTTACAATTATATATCGTGTAATTGCACCCAGCAAAGGTGAAAACGTGCAACAGAGCCTACCTGAATATTCTTTACAGCGAGAACTGGACCCTTTTTGTCAACTCTTGTCACAATTGTATGATAGTGACTCGTAGCTGTGAGATAAATCTGTGGAACACACTTTCTCATATGTGACGGAAACAAGCTTCCACTCTTCTTGTGACATCTCGTTAAGCCAAAAAAAAATTAATCTTGAAAAAATATTCCTCAGGTTTGGAGCGATATTTGCATATTGTGTATAGAACGGCTTTCAGGTCTATGCTGATACCTGACCCGTTGTTAATTATTTACATACTTTTAATTAAACACAGTCCGGAACCTTTTAGTGTGAGAACTGTGTGAACGATGAAGGTTGTTATATAAAAAAAATTTTACATGCAAAAACAAGAATCAGAATCAGACATAATTCAGACTGCGTTGTTCTTTATTATATTATTTCATTAATAATGAAATGACTGTCTGCTATCTATTGGGGAAAAAGTTCATTTTTACAGTTAGTTACTGTCACACTTGTGGCCTGTAGAGTATAACTGAGCTTGAATTGATTAATATTTTTACAAATCTTTTTTTTTTCCATACGATTTGGCTATAAGCAATGCAATAGTAAAAAATTTAAAATAAAAAACATTTAAAAAATTTTTTTTAAAAAAATAATTTTTAGATAAAATTTTTTTAACTATCTAATTTATTTATTTTATTTATTTTTCTTTCTCAATTTTTACATATTATTTCATATATTAGTTTTTGTTGTTGTTATTGTGATATATATTGTTATTATTAGTTTCCTTTTGATGTAGTTGTATTATTTGTCTGCACATTAACATGTTGTTTATGATATTGAGAAAATTTTACATTGTTTAGGCTTTAAATAAGCCCTTCCCAGTTTTCTGCCTCTCACTGCACTCTAAATATTCGTATTTTTGCTGTTTCTTGGTATATATTTTAAATTGTGCAAAACAATAAAAGACAAAAAGACTGGTGACTTATCTTGTAGACAACGAAACTACTGAATAAAAAATATCTTTACAACTAGGGCTGAATTTACAGAATTTCAGAATCATGGTTATAAGCTAAGAAGTGCCACAAGTCTACAATCATCATCAAGTCAAACCCACATGTTGGGTTAATTTTGGGTGATTTTTCCTGTCAAATGCAGACTCTATTATGTCGCAGGTATTCAGGATCTTTTCAGAAATAGAAAACCAGTCTCCTATAACAGCGGTTTAAATACCACAGCACTTTAGAATATTTCAAATAAGTGTATTCATTTTTTAAAAATTCACTTATGTGATGTGAGTTTGTTCGTTTTGATGTCAGAAAGTCTGTAATTACTTGACGACTCGACTTGGTTTTAATGTATTTGCATAATTCTAATTGACTATCATAACCCCGGCTTACGACAGTCAATTAGAACATGTTAACAACATTTGACTTATAGCTGCGTTGCAAAACTGAAACAGTCAAATTTGGCCACCAAACATGTCTTAACTTGTCTTAATTTTAGGTAAATGATTTTTTCCCCCTTCAAATATACTGTGTATTACATTGCAAGTATTCAGCTCCTTGTTCAGAAATAGAAAATTGGACTCATATAACAGTGATTTAACAAACATTTATATTTAAAACTGTTTTTAAGTACAGAAATCTCTTCCTGCTGTGTGGAGGACTCCATCCTAACCAAGAGAAGAGTGAATGTTGATACCACTTTGGATATTATTACATTTTTGTAAATTAGCCACGTGTTCATACACACACCTGATCCAACCTATTGAATTTATTACAGATAATAGCAAACCTTCCCATAATGCAACTCTACCTAGCTATCAAGTACAAGTTCAGGTCAAACCTTCTGTTCCCATCATCCTGCCACCAAAAAACACCTTAATGATTTAATTACTTAATGGACGAAAGTATATAATCGGTGCAAATTATCCATATAACCAAATTATGACCGATTCTAGATAAGCACTCTTACTCGGAGAAGTTTCCAGAAGGTCCCCATGGGCAGATAGTGTGATGGTTTTGGAAGAAGTAAAGAGCAAAATAATTTCCTGCATTAGCAAGGGGTCAGCCACAGTGGAACCTACAGCGGTTTCTCCATCCTCATGCACAGTTCAGTAATGTTACTGTCCAAACACTCTCCTGATTCAGCTCAGGAAGAACTTTAGACCTTTATCCACTGCCTACAACAACTGGAATTTATGATCAAATTCAAACTTGAATCGAGCCTTTTCAACTGGCTACTGATTCAGTACCAAACTTTACAATTGTACAGCTTTTGGTACCTGATCAAGGCTGATACAAAGAAGAACTAATCGTACTTGGGGGCGGGGCTAGCAGTACTGTTCACTGCTGATTGGTTAGACATCACGCAACATGTCAAACCATACACACAGACAAACAGAAAAAATAACACCAAAAAAAAAAAGCTAAATAATCTGGTTTGTCTGAGCAGTTTATTTTTACTGTAGAGGTGTAAAAAAAAAAAAAAAAAAAAAAAAAAAAAAAACACTAAATTAAGCTGATTTATTTCTCTAAACATTAATTTATAAAAGTTTTTTTTTCTTTATTTCTTTTACAGACCAACACAGCACGAACAAACAGAAAATACAGAAGTTTTGATTTTCCGTCCATCAAATTTTTTTTGGTGTATTTTGAATTTTCTTCGCATTGCTAGTTTCTTGTTTTCATTTTATCGTATTTTCATCAACAATGGGTCAAAACAGCGGTTTTGTTTTTGTTATTGTTGACAAAATTTAAAAACCCTTCATCATCAAGTCTTTCGTCATTCATTTTGGTGCACCAAACAGCCAATCAGACAAAGGAGTAATGTTAATCATAGGACATCTACCACGTTCAAGCTTAACAGTGGTGACGTTTTGAGTCACAATGATGAATCGGTCGCTTTTATTGTTGTTACTGTACCCGTTTTCGCCATCTCTTAAGTTAATTGAAAATGAACTAGAACCACATTCTCATTTTCGTGTTTTTGAATGTGCATTGGAAATATATGTTACAAATTAGTCCATGACTAGAATAATGGTGTGTTTTAAATGTAATTAAGGAACGCGTGTACTTCTTAAATGGGGATTGGGACATTTTGTATTGGCAAAGCTGCAAACATGTGCCTGTGAAATTTATTTCTTGTGCTTCCTTAGCTGAAGACCATCTACTTTATTATAACAGAATGATTTCACAGAGACTTCATCAGTTTGATGAGTTTGAAAAGGAGAGCCATAACTCTTTGAAATACAGGGTATAAGTGATGATTGATTCTTATTGTACTTATTCCAACCAAAGTTATCTACAGGGTAATGTCCAACAGTTTCAAATTCAGCTGTTTTCAGATCAAGAAAGAGTTTGTACAAGGGAAGAGCTGTGGTGTCAATAACCTCTGGTCTCGAACACTGCGGCTCATAGCCTCTTGTTGAGAAAGTCCACCAAGGCAACGTCAAGAAAACAAATAACCCATCCACATAGAGTGTATAGCTTTTACATGTTACCTATATATTAAATGTACCAAACAGAATGTATGATAAAATCCTGTAATGTGTAATGTTCATTTCTAAAAGCTGCTGTACATGCAAGGTCGTGTGCAATATTCTGGGTGTCTACGGCAAAACTATTGGAGCAGCACATTGGTGCGCCCAATTTCTTCTTCATCGTTGGAAACCAGTGATTTGTCAGTTTGTATTCATAAATTTTTTTTTTTTTTTTTTTTTTTTAGCATTTTACCTCTAGACCTCCAGCTGGTTTCTTCTTGAGCTCCTCACACTTCCTGAACTTGCAGATCTGGTGGCCGGTTTTGCGGTTACGGCAGCTGCTGCACTGCTCGCAGTTGATCCTGCGCCTGCAGGGCGGGCACAAACCGCAGCGTTTGCGCTTCTTCTTGGCGTTGGCGTTGGCAGCCGCTGCCATCTCACTGTGCGCTTGCTGCTGCTCAGAAGCTCCCGTCACCTGTGACAGTGCCCCATCAGCCAGGAACACTCCAGCCGGCGTCATGATGAAGAGGCCCGGGTGGAACGGGAAAGTGCCCCCGACACCACCACCATTGCTCAACAACGGAAAGTCTGTCACACTCCCCAGCGAATCAGAGGCTGAGACTGCCTCCATATCCCCACCCACACCAAGGCTGGAGGAGTCAGAGACAGGAAGTAGCATGCTAGCTCGTCGTAAGAGCTCTGCTGCCTGGGCCAGATGCAAACCGCTTGGAGAGTCCAGAAGGCTAGAAACCAGTGCACCCCGGTCCAGTTTGGAAAGTCCCACCTGGCCTCTGTGCTGGGCGTCTACTGAGTGAGACTTAATCCCTGTAGTTACTAAGGAACTCTGGGCAAGTCTGTTAGCATTAGCATTAGCAACTGCAGCTGCGGCAGAGCACGTGGCGATGTACTGAGAGAGCGCTCGGGAGTGTTTGAGGCTCTTGCTGAGCGGTGTGCTGATGATCCCGCTCCGGTTCCTCCTCTCCACCACGGGCGACGATTCTTCATCAGCGCAGCAGCTGTCCCGAGCATCCTCGTCCTCTCTAGCTTGGTTTCCCTCCATCAACCCCCCACTGGCAGACATGGCCCAAAGCTCAAGGGGGAGGGAGAGGGAGGAGGAGGGGAGGAGGAGTGGAGGGTGAAGGCAAAGGGCAGCAATGTTCTCACTGGTTGGTGCACGGCTAAGATTGACACCAGCAGAGGTGAAGAGTCGGCCTCAGGGTGCTCTCCTACAACTGACAGTACGCCGTGTTTGCACACATTTTAACAGCCTTTCCGACTTTGAGACCTGGGAAAGAGAGGGGAGAGGGAAGTTAGAAAATATATAATAATTAGACAGCTGATTTTCCAAGCTAGCAAAGATCTGCCTGTTTTACCCATCCATCCATTTTGTATACCACTTATCCTACAGGGTCATGGGGAACTTGGAGCCAATCCAAGGAAGCATGGGGCACAAGGCAAGGTGCACCCTGGACAGGGTGTCAATCCATAGCATAGGCACACTCACATACTACAGACACTCAACCTACCATACCATGCATGGACTGCCAGAGGAAACCCCCGCAGCACGGGAAGAACATGCAAGCTCTGCACACACAGGGCAGCGGCAGGAATCGAACCCCCAACCCTGGAGGTATGAGGCGAACATGCTAACCACTAAGCCACCGTGCACCCTGTGCCTGCTTTATGCTACATTCAAACAGCTTTTAACTGCCAGTATGTTAACATTATTTTTGACAGGAAAGAGAAAAAATTCAGCAAGCTTTTCTCACAAGCTTTATATTAGAAAATCACAGTGGTTTATATCAGAATATTTTCATTTCAGTCAAGGGTCAAGGTTTAATGCCATTTTCAAGGACAACGAAATTATAGAATCCGAATTAAATGGTTTGTGTTCTTTAAATATATTTTATGCAATAAATATGACATGATGTCATATCTTATATGTTATATATGATATGATGTTATATAAAACAGATACAAATATGAAAGACTCTTAGCATTAATCATATTTAGCCAAACCGTTTATCTAGCTTGCGATCATTGTTTAAGACTTGTCTATGATGAAGGGAGGGGCGCTGCTCAGCTGGTTTATAGTCAAAATTAAATTAAAACAGCGTATGTTGTATTAGTTTGTTTCAAGATATTTGTATTTATTGTTTTGGAATATTTTACAAGAATATTTTACAGTATTTGGTATTTCTTGTTTTGGAATATTTAACAAGAGTCTGTGTTAGTGAAAGCATGAAATATGTTGACCTGGTAAACTGCGACTATGTGCAAATATTTGTATTTGTATGCTTTTAACTACAGATGGTATATAATGCATAGCAATAATAATCCATCCATCCATTTTCCATACAAGAGCCTATCCCAGGAGGCTAGGGGCACAAAGCAGGGGACACCCTGGATGGGGTGCCAACCCATAACAGGAGAGAATTGCAGACACATTCACACACCACAGACAGTTTGGAAATGCATCAGTCAGTCTACGATGCATGCCTTTGGACTAGGGAAGGAAACCAGAGTACCCCGAGGAAACCCCCAAAGCATGGGGAGAACATGCAAACTCAAGTACACGTGGGGCGGAGGTAGGATTCAAACCCCCAACCCAGGAGGTAAACATGCTAACCACTAAGCCACCGTGCCAACAATAACAATAATAATATAACCATAATATTGATATAACAGTCATCTTTACAATATGATGTATTTACTCAGTTACTTTTAATGTGATATAAGCTTGAAAGATGCTTCAGTTTTATGAAATAGCTTATTACGGTTTCTTTGTGCAAATGTTATCTTTGGCATACTAAGCTAATGTGAACACTGATGGTGCATTCTTCATGTTCACAGTTTCTCAAGGCATCCCACCAGTTGTGCGGCAAAGCGCGTATTTCTGCCACAAACCTGCCTAATCTAATCATGTCTAAGCATTTGTGTGGATGCGATTATACACTTGTGTTTTACTCTTCGACTTGAGCTACGTCTAGCCAGTTCTGGTGACCGGTATGCAGAATCATTATTTCGTTGTCACAAGACAGCCATTACTCCAGTTGTTCTGAGTACAGTGACAGTAAGGAGGGTTAAACACCGACTTGTGTAGGTAGTTAGACTTGTCCAGGAGTTGAGGGACAGGAAATTCTGCTGTTGTTTCTGCTGTTTCTGTTGCAAGTCTTGTCATTCACTCACTGGCTAGTCAGCCAGGTCCCAAATCCAGTGTAATGGGGTATTCGATTTGGTGTTCAAATTGGTTGGAATTCATTTTATTACAACTCTTCTGCCCTGCTCAAATCTCTCTGCGTCCAGCTTTCCTGCCAGGTGATCATATAACAGAGCATTCACAGAGATGATGGGCTTCATTTGAATCAATATACACTTGGGAACACACTATGTTCCCTCGCTGGCTGATTACTGGACCATAAACTGTCAGGAAAAAAAGTATTGCGCATGCAGGTAGACTATTGTTCCCCAAGGTACAATGTAAATGATCCCCAAAGGTACACGTTGAGGGTGCACTGCAGCCACTTTTCCAGGTAACTAAAAGTACAGATGATGTACCCATAAAGGTACCATCTCAGTGAGAAATGTTTGTACCCTGAAAGGTATAGACCTTTTTTTCTGGGAGAGCTATGAGCAGTCTCAGTCAACTTACACAGCTGTACAGGTACTCATGGTAAAGCATTCCAGGGTCCATTGCCACTCTATACCTCTATAAATTTGAAAAATTGGCAATTCTTGAGGGGTTCTGAGGAAATATTTCCCCAATTGCTTTGTAAGCTTTACGAATAGATCGGGCAATGATTAAAAAGGATGGTGTATTTGACTGGAAATAATACATTACCAAAATGGTATCTGTGTAAAAAACTACACTCAGGAAAAGGCATTCCTCAAGGGCTCTTTGAATAGCGAATGGCTTCCTAAAGGGTTTCTTGGAATGAAACTCATAGAACCATTAATCGTTCCCTAATGTGACTACTCAAAGGACCTTTTGGGTTCTAGATTTAACGTTTTTTTAATAAGAGTTTATATAGACTGATTTGAGGTATTAATTGTAATTGAAATTGAACCCACAATTCTTGGGTTCTGGCTTACAATGCAGTGATGCACACGCTGTGGTTGGGATAATAGTCAAGGGTTCTTAGCAGGGCTGCAACTGACGATTATTTTCAAAATCAATTAATCGTCTGATTCTTTTCTTCGATAAATTAATCGATAAATACCATTTTTACAACTATAAACTTCAGACCAAAACTTTACATTAACACAACTGTTTGTCCAATTATATATATATACACATGTACATATACATACATATAACTATTATATAATAATATTTATGCATTATTTGTAATAGATGCAGTGATAATTAAACTACAGTCCTAAATTAATAATAAAATCTCATTACAGATCAGACATTACATTACACATCTTACACGCGTTTCACTGTTCATCACCACGTCTACATTGCGAGTGAGGAGCAAGGAGGCGGAATAGATCACTTACGTTATACTAGACTACAGAATTTACACTGCAAGCACGCAAATGCCACATATCATGGCAATAAACTTGATTTAAACTAAACCTCTTAAGCAACTCGCACTAGTTTCCCCAAGCCCTTGCACACAGTGGAGCGTTTTGGATATAAATGTAAGTTTGTGCTCGTGCATCACTATAGTGTTTCCGTGCTACACAGGCTCCACTTTGTAAAGTTTGCAGGTTACAATCTTCTACATTACATTTAATATAAAATGCTCCCATGCCTTAGAGGACTTTGGTCGCACACTTGACGATTATGCCTCCGTGTGAGGGTGACTGAGGTCATGTTGGGCATAAAAGGTAACGTTAACTCCGGGTATCTGCTAAAGCTAGCGACATCGTATTACGTGTGTTTGACATCACGTGTCATCGTCTGGGAAACGGCTCATACTTCTGGTTACTAAAACCCACTCGTGTTCCATTTGAGACGATACTACCCTTCTAAAATATACACTAGCTGGTATAGTGCATAGTGTAAGTGTATAGTACGTCATTTGGGACACAACTTTGGTCTGTACTCTCCGATGCGTGTTTTTGGAACAGAAGTTACACAATGAGTAAATGTGCCCAGTGCCACGCCCAGACCAACTAATCGATAAAGAGATTCGTTGACGGCGATTTTCATAATTGATTATTGTTGATTTGATCAATTAGTTGTTCCAGCTCTAGTTCTTAGTTTTCAAAAGGGGTTGTACTTAGAACTCTCTCTGATGGAAAGAAGTTGTTGAACCAAATGTTGTTGGTTCAACATTGAATTTTTGACGCTGTCTCAAGAGGGACAAATGAAAGAACAGTTTAGGGTTCTAGATTTAACCTCTTGCTCTTCAGTGTGTAGAGTTAATGAGAGGCTACTTGCTGTCTCACTAACATCACCGATATTTATATTATCCATTTCTCCTGAAAGAGATTTGCTTCTTTGGAACCATCAGGCCAATTAAGAAGAAGTCACTCCAGAACAGTGGGGAGCTGAAGAGATTGGACAGCATCAAATGGTGTTGCCGTATGCAGGTGGAAGGATTAGGTTTTTTCACCCCCATTTCATCTAACAGCTTTAGAACGCGATGTGGAAAAGCCACACTCCAAATCCAGACCATTGTTGAGCCAGAGCTTGTCCTTAACTGTAATTGTAACATGTGTGGGGTTGACCATTTGGAAGCTACTACATTGTAGGATGTACTGGGGGAAAATGGTGGGAAGAATGGTGGTTTTTTTTATGGAGTGCTCACCATTTCCATTATAAAGGCACACATCAAACACAAACTTTGTTCACAAGCTTCTTCCAAACAAACAGAAGTGGTCTCTTGAGGCTTTCAATCTGAAGCTAATTCGTGAGCTATGTGACAGTTATAATGGAAAGGAGCAACGTTTGTGTCGAAGACACGACTACAGCGAAATCTCAAACCTGGTCCAGTTTACAGGTTGTAAAATTGATAGACAGTGGACGTTGAGCAAAGACTGACAGATGTGTGGAGATAGGTCGATAGGTTAGTGGATATTTCACAAAAGCCTGCTTATGATTTGCTTGCTACGCTCATTGTTGATTCATCATTTTACTTCATCATCTTTATCATACATGCTCTTAAATTCAGTTCAGCTCATTTTATTTGTATAGCGCATTTAACAATGGACACTGGTCACAAAGTAGCTTTACATGAATATATAAATTCATTTAAATTGAATATACATTTAAATTTATCCCTAATGAGCAAGCCAGAGCCAGACCTTTATATTCGGTTCGGTCAATTCCTCTAAATAATCGAATCAAACAATGTTTGCAGTTAGTATGTTAAAATTATAGGCTGCTTTACACAGTTCTCAAAATGTTACTGATTTATTACTTTGCCCAAATATCATCTAATCTCTCAATATTTATATTTTCCTTAGCCCTTGATCACACTTCCTACAAAAGAGAAGATTAATACACTTATTAATGTAATTATTTATAAAAAGGGGTTACTTATCATTCCGAAGGTAATTATAGTGTGGTTGGTGATCCTCCAATAATTACTGTGTTTGAGTCTATTATCTAGTTTTGCCTAAAAGCATACTTACTAAGACACATATAACATTAATTTATATATATTTACATATATTTAATTTACAATATTTACATATAACAATATTTACAATTTACATATAAATATTTACAATTTACATATAACAAAAATTAATACATGAATTAACTCACTGGCGTACTCTAATACCAAACACAACAAAACTAAATGAACCTGAATATTTCTGTCTTCTTGGCCTGCCTGTGCAGCTGCAGTGCCATCACTTTGTTCAGGCCCGTCTTCATTCTTGCCTGGTGACCTCAGCTACCCCACGCGGCTTCATTCACACCCACGTAAGCAATCATATTTATAGTCTTACACAGTTATAATCGTATCGAACATCTGATATCCCTACCTTTGAATACCTTTGTATTTGGAACGTGATTGTTGTTTCCAGGTTAAGGTACTAATATCTATTAAATGTATGTTTGAAATAACTTACATATTACAGAATCTTATTTATGGAGAGATTTGTCACATATTGTGATTGAAATACAGTAGGGCTGATTATTTTCATAATCGATTAGTTGGCTGATCCCCCCAGCCCCACCCCCACCCCCACCCCACCTGACTGCCCCCGACTGATCGATTAATCAGATGGGGCGGGGCAAACTTTCGATACCATTTTTTTTTTATTTATTTAAAATAAAATCTACAAACTAAGTGTTACAAATATAAACTTAAGACTAAAACTTTACACAACTGTTTGTCCAATTATATAAGACTGAAAAGAACCCAGTACACACACTACACACACCAGAATATATATTATTCATTTAGGATTGTAGTTTAATTCAGTGCTTTTTGTTCGTCCATAAATATAATTCATAAATACTTATATATAATATAAATATAAACTAATATATAAGTTGATATATAACAGTATTTATGCATTAGTTTTTATGAAAGGTAACATTGATATAAACAGTAAACTGAAGAAAGTTATTCTTGCGTATGACGTCATGCGCCATCGACTAGGAAGCGGCTTATACTTACGGTTAGTAAAAAAAAACCCGCTCGTGTTCCATTTGAGATGACATTACCTTTCTAAAATTCATACACTAGACGGTAGAGGACATAGTGTATAGTGTAAGTGTATAGTACATCATTTAGGACACAACTTTAGTATTTACTCTCCGAAGCGTGTTTTCGGAACAGAAGTTACGTAATGAGTAAATCTCCCCCGTGTCGCGCACAGACCAACTAATCGATAATGAGATTCCTTGACAACGATTTTCATAATCGATTATTATCGATTTTATCGATTAGTTGTTGCAGCTCTACAATGCACTGGTTCTTTGATGTGGCAAAAACTGACCTACAATATTTTATCAAAATTATCCCTGTTTCTCGCTCTCACACTTGTGAATTTGACTTAATTTATATGAAAAGTTCAAAAGGTTAAGATTACGGTTAAAGGTGAGTTTAGACTTTGTACCATTTTGCACAACCAAGGCCCCTTTCACACATATATGGATTTTTTTTTTTTTTGCAATTTTTAAGAAAAAAATGCAGTTTTTTGTTTTCACAGCAGTTTGCCTTTCTGGTTTTTATGGGTCACTGAAAATGAAAGGTGGAAAAATGTTAAAACTCTGTTTTCACTGTTTACGTGTGGATTCTTGAGGTGTTGCGTGTTGCGCTTTTGTGTGTGTTATGAATGAAAAGGACACCTTTTAACAAGGCCGTAATAACCAGATTATTACTTTGTGGTCTGTAATTGTGTGTTCGATAATGTATTTGCCATTTAATTTAATATATTTTATTATTACACCATTTGTAG
Organism: Ictalurus punctatus; assembly: GCF_001660625.3. NCBI lineage: Eukaryota > Metazoa > Chordata > Actinopteri > Siluriformes > Ictaluridae > Ictalurus > Ictalurus punctatus. The sequence continues at coordinate 5,679,929 of NC_030429.2, forward strand.
CACAGAGGCACCAGAATATGATATTCACTGGAACAAATTCTGGATAAGACCTGGGCGAACTAGCAGTTGGTGAGACAATTTCCAATCAGATGTTGTTGTAGCTGGTGTAAAGAGTGCATTTCCACGTTCCGCCTTCTCTAACAATATGCATGCTCTTAATATGATTCCTGAAGCGTTTAACGTAACAGTTTATGCCGTACCATGACCACGTACCGAACTGGCGTGCTTTATGTGAGCGTTTTCAAATCGTTTTTGCCTTTTCGTATGGACGAACATATTAGAAACTTTCATTTGTATGCAACCGAGCAAAATCCAACCACATCATCCTTTCTCTTTTGAAAAAAAAAAAAAAAAAAAAAAATTATGAGCTCAGGTCGACTCTATCTTAGCCCTAATCCTATCATGGCATCTTGATGTTCGGCTCAGGAGGCAGGGGATTTAGAAATGAGTCCAGTCTGGTAAATAGGATATGGTTATAACTTCTTAACCTACACTTCACTCACACACACACACACACACACACACACACACACACACACACACACACACACACACACACACACACACACACACACACACACACACACACACAGAGAGAGAGAGAGAGAGAGCTGGTGCATGACGGGAATGCAATGTTGGCCTCAGTGAGGAGGAAAAAAACGACTTAACAGAATTCTAAGGCAGGTAGGCTCGAATACACCCCCCACCCCCACCCACCCCCAGGCAAGTGAGAGAGAGAGAGAGAGAGAGAGAGAGAGAGAGAGAGAGAGAGAGAGATTAGACCGTCACGGTACTCACTCAGACGCATGAGGAGAGAGCGCGCTCACTATTCACGCACGCATGCACGCGCCCTGGTGAATTAACATTTACGTAAGGTAGACATAAACAATAAACAATAAAAGTGACATTGACAGCATTATCAAGCAATGCCACTATTCAAAAACACGTATATTGTTTTGAGTCAATTCGTTTAAAGTCTTTTTCTTTTATCAGTATGGGCAGAGTTGCATTAAATACCATAAGTATTTTTCTTTTCCTTTGAAAAAAATAAAATGAATAAAATACAGTCACCGACTAAAACCGTGTTGTGAGCAAGTATGAGACAGGTGTTGGGCTATGAGTCAGGTGCTGTTGTGAAATCACCGGGTAGCTCAAGCAGGCAGGACAAAGGGCTCGAGCTCGAGCTCGGGGCGCATTACCATTCGGAGGGGTAATAAATGATTGACGTGACAGCCAGATAAGTTCCGTCAACTGTTTAGGGGGTTATATAAACGCCGAGAGGAGCTATTGAACACAGAGGATGGGTAAAGAAAGGAAAGACACAGAGATTGCGTGATGAAGCGTTATCACGAGCTGCGCTTCAGAACCCATCAGCCTGATCCGACATCTCTGCGCTCGAGAAGAGAAAAAAACAGCAAAGCACCACGTCCGGTCGCGTATTGCGGTGGTTGCGGTGGTGATGGGGGGGAGTTTTTTGGGTTTTTTTTTTTTTTTGGGGGGGGTGTCACGGTGAACTCCCGCACGAGCGAGGGACAATAGAGCGACGGTCACCGCGCGGGAACAATGAACCCAAAGTCCGTCCTCCCTCTCTCTCTCTCTCTCTCTCTCTCTCTCGTGTCCTTCCTTATAAACGCGTTCTAGCTAAATCTGTTCTAGCGGAATAAATCACGCACGAGATCTCACCGGATAAGAATCAGCGCACAGATTATATCCCGGCCTCGTGCGTGCTCTACAGTACGAGCTGTTCATATGAATGCACGGTCAATAAAAGGAAACGAAGAGAAAAAGTTTTCCCACCAACTCATCTCGGTTCAATCATTTAACACATGACGGTCAATAATGACTCACTGAGCGCGTGCGGCTACCAAACCAAACCGACCAGACCGGACTGGGGGAAAGGAGCGAAAATGCTTAACAGGGTGTTTATTCACCGGTTTATTTATTATCGAGCTCACGTTTGTTTGTTTTTTGTTTTTTTGTTTGTTTGTTTATTCTCACATTAGCACTCGCAACCAACAATTCCCCCTTATGCAAATCCGATTAGTCACATTACTAGTGGAGAAGTTGTAAAAAGCCTGCGTGTTTGACTATAGTCAAATAAACCGTCGGTCACTTCTAACGGTCATTTACAGAGGAAAACAACAACAACAACAATAATAATCTCTATTGTTTCACAGGCTGGTCTGAGACCGGTGTGTCCATGGCGACAACAACAGCGGTTCGGTATGCGCGAGCACGTACACAGAGAGAGAGAGAGTGAGAGAGAGAGAGAGAGAGAGAGAGAGAGAGAGAGAGAGCGAGCGAGCGCGAGCTGTTTCAATTCACCGACATTCTTTCCGTTTATTCCTTCTGCGCTCGCGCTCTTCCGGAAGAAGATGTCATTGTAACTTTGAATAGTCCTCGACAAACTCTGATCCCTCTCTCCTTCCCTCCCTCCCTCCCTCCGTCCCTCAAATACTATATCTGCATATTCACAAACACACGAGCCCCGGGTTTGTGGGTTTTGGGTTTTTTTTCTTTCCCCCTTTGCTCGCACCTACCAACGCGGTCGCGAGCCGAGGGGAGCGACGAGCGACTCAACCCGTCCGAGCGTCCAAGCCGGTGATTAATACCGACAATAATAGGCTCAACAAAACACATACCAACATCTGAAGTAGAGATATCATCATCATCATCAACAACAACAACAACAAACAGTCAACACTCACCTGGAATTAGTGTCCGAGCTTGCTTTCTTTTTATATATATATATATAAAATAATAAATAAAAAAAACACACACACGCGCGCGCGCACACACACACACACACACTTTGTTTACTGTATTATGAAGAGCCGTCGGGGGAGAAAACGGAAACGGTGCTAGGATTTGGTCGGAACGGACGCGAGCGCGTGGGCTCCTCCAAGCCGTCGTCGCCTCGCGCTACCCTCCCACCTCCTCCACGTCCCCGCTCCGCCGAGAGCAACATGCAAACACATTTCATAGATTTTTGGAGCTTCACGCAAAAACCGAAGTGGACTTTTTTCCATCCCGGCGAGAGACGCGCGCCGAGGAAAAAAAAAAAACCCACTCACACACAGGCTACACACGTTCACAACATCAACCGACGCGTCCTTAATAATAACAGCGCGTGCACGTGACGCAAGAGCCGACTTTACATTTCTGTAGCATATGCACGCGTGTGCACTGTAGCCTAATGAATGAAGTATAGTTATGGCAGAGAGAGAGAGAGAGAGAGAGAGAGAGAGAGAGAGAGAGAGAGAAAGCATAGTGAGCATGGATAGGTTAGACGCAGCCCATTGTTGACATTATTCTTGATGGCTGTTGGCTGATGATTTTTTTTTGTTCCTCCCTACATGAGCCACATGGATTTTTATAGGCTGCCTCTTTAAGACACAAACTTTTTTTTTTTTTTTGCACATTCATGCTTTCCAGGAACTTTGACCTGCATCTTATAATAATATTATAATAATATCCAGGCAGGAAGAAAGGGGAGGTGTGTGTGTGTGTGTGTGTGTGTGTGTGTGTGCGTGTGTGTGTGTGTGTTTATATTAAACATGAGCTCCTGATCGAGAAAGATTGAGAAAGACAAATCAGTTGTATTATGACATTATTACATACCACACAGGCCATCATGGTGCTATGTGATCATATTCGGCTTACTGTTTAAAGATTGTGATGGACATGTGAGGTTTGTAAAACAGGATGAAGTAAAATGCATGCCAGAACAGATGTTCAAAAGATGTTCAACAAATCAGAGGTCAGTCTGAAATGCTGGAATAATAGCCTAAGCCGTGTATATTTATGATCTATTTATATAAGCACCTATATCAGTTTAGTGCAATGCAGTCTGGATTATTGTTAAGCAATGTGTCAGAACAAATCAAATAGTGTGTGTGTGTGTGTGTGTGTGTGTGTGTGTGTGTGTGTGTGGGTGGGTGGGTGGGTGTGTGTGTTTAAAGAATACCATGTGACCATGCAATATATAATCTATAGGCTAACGCATGTATTTTTAATAAGCAGTAATTGGCAGACACTTATTACAAGACTAATTGTAAATATGGCTATTCATTATGATATTGAAATGAATGAGATGCCTCGTTACCATTAGCCAACGGTGCGGGTTTCTTTGTGCTTTGAGTGGGGTCAGATCCGGGTCCGGTGCTGCACCGGGTCGTCTCGGTACCGGTACGGTAATAGGTACTTGCAGACCCTTGCGCCTCTCTCCTCTCCTCTCCTCTCCTCTCCTCTCTACTCCTCACCTCCTCGCTCCGTTCCGTTCCTCCGGCGCTGTATCCGGCGGCCACTCTTGGTCCACTCCACCTCTTCCGAGCGTCCTGTGCGTTTGGCAGGCGGCCAACCGAAGCGCGGGGAAGCGACACCGCCAGGGCGGCAGAAAATTTTCCCCTCCGTTTCGGGCTCCTTCCCCAGCGGCAGGCGGGCGGACATTGGCTGGAAAGTGGAGCAGCTCGTCAGGGACGATCAATGAACATCGATCCACGCTGGCCGCGCCGAGGAGGCTTTGGCTACTAAAAAAAAGAGAAAGAAATAAAGCAATGTGCTGCATGAGGATTTCTTTTTCTTTTTTTTTTCACTCCTTAATTGCAAAAGAAGGTAACTATAAAGTTTGGAACAACATCATGACACAAAGGTAATGTTTGTGTAATAAAGTTTGTTATAGGATATATATATATATATATATATATATATATATATATATATATATATATATATATGCTGGGGATCATGCTGGGAACTTGTCCATTTTATTAGATATTGTGCTGTTCTAGGATAATAATCAATGGCTACGTTTACATGGACAGCAGTAATCTAATTATTGACCTTACTCTGAGTAAGATAATAATGTGATTAAGGTGTGTACATGAGCCGCTTTTAGAATACTCCTGTCATGTTCCCGTTTTACATGTTATAGAACATAATTAGATTAACGGCACACGTCATTAGCGCCACGCCGTCCCTGCAGAATTTCACGTATCGACATAGAGTTCGTCTTCGTTATGGGACCGTATACAGTTTTGGGTGTTTTTATTAAATTTTTTTACGCTTTTAAATTTTTTAACGCTTTAAGTGCGGTTAATTATTTGTCATGCTGTACGTGCTAATAGACGACCGCTTGAAGACATGGGCTGCTTCCCAAACTTACCGTTTATATAGTAGCCGAGATACATGTATTTTTCCCCACTACAGGCCTATAGTAGGCAAGTAAGCGGTTTGGGAGGCAGCCGAACTCTCTTGTTCGCTGTAAAATGTTGAGCACTGCCGTGTGTGATCGTGTCCTGTCGCAAAATGCGGTGAAAACTCTCACACTACGTTAATAATATGATTAAGGTGTGTACGTGTCTGTAATACACGTCGATAATGAGACTAAAACAGGAATACTCCACATGTCTTAATTCAATTAGTGTTTACTTCAAGTATGACCTTAATCAGATTAAGGTAATTCAAAATTGCTGTTTACATGGTAGTATCTTAATCACAGTATTGTCTTAATCGGGTTAATAGTGGATTATTGTTGTCCATGTAAACGCACTGAATGACAAGGTGGTGCGATACGAGCCCTCATGGAGCTACTGCTACTCAATTTTTATTTGTACAGCGCTAGTGGTTAACACGTTTGCCTCGCACCTCCAGGGTTGAGGGTTCAAATCCTGCCTCTGGTCTGTGTGTGTGGAGCTTGCATGTTCTCTCCGTTTCCTCCCAGTACAAACACATGCGTTATAGGCTGACTGGCATTTCCAAATTGTCCATCATGTGAGTGTTTGTGTGTGTGTGTGTGATTGTGCCCTGTGATGGATTGGCATCCCATCCAGAGTGTCCCTCGCCTTGTGCCCCGAGTCCCCTGGGATAGGCTCCAGGTTCCCCACAATATTGTGTAGGATAAGCAGTACAGAAAATGGATGGATGGATGTATAGCGTTTTTAACAATTGGCATTGTCACAAAGCAGCTTTAAAGAAGTATATGAAATCAGGACATACATTTAACAATTATAAATGTATCCCTAGTGAGCAAGCCAGAGGAGACGGTGGCAAGGAAAAACCCCCTGAGACGATATGAGGAAGAAACATTGAGAGGAATGTGACTCAAAAGGGAACCCGTCCTCATCTGGGTGACACCAGATTATAATTATGCAATTATAGATAATTACTCTTATAGAACTGTGTGCTACATGGCCAGAATGTTGTGTAACCAGGAAATTCATTATAGTTTTAACATGAAGTCTATTTATTCTTCTTCTTTCGTTGAAGTTATCAACTGTTCACTCATGGAGACTTGAGTGCAAAACTCTGTGGGGCAATTGCAATCCTAAAGCTATCAAAGAAAGTCCCAAGCCATTGCAGCAAAACTTTGTATGCTACTGTCTTATATGATGTGGAAATGATAATATCCATAATGCTACCATTATTATGTAGCCATCTTGTGGAGGTCTTTAGGTCAGCTAATGGCTCGTTGCTTTGTTGTCCGTTGCATAAAGTACATACCATTGACAATGGTGAACATATTTTTGAGTTGTTTTGAACTTAAGCTAGGTTATTCAGTGCAATGAGCTACACATTAACTCACACTAGCTGCTGACACACTCCACTGACTGTTGGTCACTACCAATTTTTTTATTTTGATATCTTGAAAATGTGATGAAACAAAAACGAAATGGACATGTATTTCCTTAACGAGTTATTTTTTAAGCTGATGTTACAATCCGCTGATGAACTGCGCTTTGTTTTCTTAGTAAACAAAACTCACAAATAAGAGCGTTCCATCGAGGCAATCGATTAAGATCAGTCAGTCATTAGAAAGTAAAGAAATGAATGAAATTCTCAAAAATAGTCAAATCTGCCAAACATGTACAATTGCATTGGGGGGAAAAAACAGAACTAATGGTAACACGTCAGAGACCAGCAGCAGGTTCTACAACATGAAAGTTACTAAATGTGACAAAACTAACCAGTGAACATTACAGTACTTAGACTGGCAGGCTTCAATCCCACTCCAACACTCAAAGATCCATAATATAACAAAGAGCACAAGCATGGTCCCCACTAATCAATGGGAAACAGTAATGTGGTCTTTTCCTCTATCCGGGTGTGGTTACATTTGGAGAAACCCAATGTTTGTCCAACCACAATGTTAAACGTGGTGTTGCATCCATAATGGTATATGCAGCCATTTTTTAAAGGTCATTAGGTCGCATGATGGCTTGATGCTTTGTTGTATGATGCATAAGGTACTGTACATATCATTGACACTGGTGCAAATATCTTCCATTAATATGCTTCCAATATGTTATATTTAATGATATATATAAGTACAGTTATATATTTAGACCTCCTCCCAATCAATTTCAAGAGCGGTTTAATGATCTCCTGACATCAGCCTTTGTCTTCCAGAGACTTCTTTCTTGCTTTTACAACTCAGGACTTCAAGAATGGCCAAAGCTGTTCTCCTAAATGTCCCTCATTTTGCAATGTTGTTCCCGCTGCTTTCAGGTCGTCCGGCAACTCATTTTAAGTGACTGCTGGATCGTATTGCAAATGTTACGCTGTTGTAAGAAAATAATCAACGTCAAGGTACAGTAATGCAACATGACGTGAAGCATAGTTAATGCTACCAACCTTAACGTTGATTACTTTCCTACTGTATAACAGAACTACTCCTAAGTGTTTTATTCCTCTTATACCACAGCAACCTGCGAACAGTTTATTAATGAACAGGTTAGGCTTCTCAAATGTTTACAGTTACATTTAATCAGTTCCTTTTCAATTAAAAAAAAGAAGCATAAAGTCCCCTGTCCTGATGGCAGAAAACTTACTCAGTACGTTTACATGGACAACAATAATCCGATATTATCCTGATTAAGACGATACTCTGATTAAGAAACTAGCATGTAAACAGCGATTATTGAGGACCTTAATCCGATTAAGGTCATACTCGAAGTGAACACAAATCGAATTAAGACATGTGGAGTATTCCTGTTTTAGTCGCATTATCGACGTGTATTACAGACATGTAAACACCTTAATCACATTATTAACATCGTGTGAGAGTTTTCTCCGCATTTTGTGACAGGACACGTACACACACGGCAGTGCTCAACCGTTTTATGGCAAACAAGAGAGCACGGCCGCGTCCCAAACTGCGTACTTACCTACTATATAGTAGGTGAAATACACGTATTTCGGCTACTATACAGACGGTAAGTACGCGGTTTGGGACGCAGCCCACGGCCTCAAGAAGTCGTCTATTTGCACTTACAGTATGACAAATAATTAACTGCACTTGACGCGTTCGTAAAAATTAAAAATGAAACACCCAAATTTGTATACGGTATTATAACGAAGACCAGCTGTATGTTGATACGTGAAACTCTGGAGGGAACGTCGGACGGCGTGACATGGTGACATAATGACGTGATTAATCAATGTATGTTCTATAACATGTAACACGGAAACATGAAAGGAATATTCTAAAAGCGACTCGTGTAAACACCTTAATCACAATATTGTCTTATTCAGAATTAGGTCAATAATTAGATTACTGCTGTCCATGTAAACAGTCACTGACTGTTTGTTTTTCTTTGTTAAACGACAAAACATTTTAATCTGTTTTCTGTGATCCATGTCTCTGTAAACGGGTTGTTGCTATAGAAATGATAAAACTGTTAGAACTTTCATATATTACTATATTTATATTTGAATTACAGCCGACACTGCTGTCAGAGCTTTTGTTATAGAACATTAAAAACACCCTCTGATCAAACAGATTTGAGAATTCAACAGTGACATGGTATAAATAAGAATATTACACCGGAAAGTTAATTCAGGTTAATAACTACACACATTATTCACATTCACATTTCAATCCAGAGCGACTTTGAGTCAATCCCAGAGCTGAGCAGCTAAGAGTTAAGGGGTTTGCTCAAGAGTCCAATGGTGACAGCATGTCCTGGCAATCTTAACTGCTAAGCTACCACTTCCTGTTCACAGAGAAACAGATTTCAAACATCTTTATCTGTAAGCACTTTGGTCCAACATGAGTCTCTTCGTTTAACCTTAAAAGAGTACTCCATTATTTTTCCAATTAATTGCATCTGCAGTGTATGGGAGAAATAATACGGACCATGTTTTCCTGTTCTAGGAAAATTACACAAAAAATATTTATACTAATCTCAGTGATAATGAAGGTCTAAGGGAAGTTATTGAACGCACTGAACATTCAAACTGTATTTTTCCATGAATTCAGTTAAAGGTTTTCTCAAATGAAACTATAATCTATAAACATAATCCTTTCTGCAATGAGACTTGTATTTGTATAAGTTTAGTAATTCCTATTGACAGAGAAATCTATATTATTGCTCCTAAGTAGTATACAGGTATGGGTATATTGCCACAAATTGTCTTCCGCTTAACTTTTTTTTTTAATTTCTTTCTTTTTTTATTAAAAATTTGCATTTCTTTGTTTTTATTACTATGTGAATCACATAACTACAGCAAGCAAGTGAGCTAACAACGTCATATGAAATGAATAATTAGCTAACGTGAAGCTAGTTAGGATTTACAATGGACATTCAAGCTGGATTTTGTCAGATTTACATGAATAATGATCAAAAGTGTAAATCCATTTTTCTACGTTGTCAATTAAAAATGTTGCATAAATAGGTGGTGAGCATTTCCTAGTACAGCAGCTATATAAGCCCTGAAGACCTAATGCTAGTATAAAACTCAGTTCACATAATCGGTAATTCAGGTTCATTCAATGTGGTGGCATAATATAAATATAAATAAAATCATCCACCCATCGTTTATGGTGGTTTAGAGGAACTCTGGAGTTTAGAAGAATTTAGCTCCCATATTACAGGCACTAGTGTAGCTGATCAAACCAAGTGTGTGGTGAATTAGTGGTCATGTGCCTTGGTGGTTTGGGGATAAAGATTCTCTACATGCCTCCTCTACAATGATAACAAGAGTGCAAAACAGTGGTTGATTTCATATACTGTCAAATTAGTTCTGTATTAATGAGCGCTTATCGTTTGAAAATGAATAACCACGCCTCAAAACACTCTTGGTAAGCAGACAATTAAATAAATAAATAAATACATTGTAATCCATTTTTTTAAAAATCACCAATGCCTATATTGTAGCAGGCAGGTTATATATTGTAGATTCTACTAGCAAACATCACTGAATAACTCAAAATGAGCTTCACATCTCTCCTGAGGCCCCCCTCCACTCCTACACCTCAGCTGCTGCCTGTGTGAAGGTTTTTTTTTTTTTTTTTTTTTTTGGAGGGGCGGGAGGCTCTGGATTAGCATCACATGGTGTCCTCCAGCAAGCAGACACATGACCCCTGGCACAGCAGCGGATAAAGCCCACTTGAAAGACACCGAAAAGGAGATGGAGGGGTTGGGAAGGGGGAATTGTGAAGCAAACGTCCGGTTTCACAGACACTGAGGAATGCTGTCAGTCGGCAGAGGAATGCAGAGGACTCGGTTTTCCCCTGAGGACCCAAAATTCTCTTTCTTCCCCCCCAATTCCTCCATCTCCACATCCAAGATGAAACACACTCCCTCTCTCTGTCTATCTCACCACCTGGAAATCTGCACACCTTTACATCAACTGTGTATTGTAGCTAACCAATATCAAGTGATGTATATACTGTATACACACACGCGCGCACACACACGCACACACACCATACTATATAATAAAAGGTGCCTTATTTAGTGTCAACATCCATGTTATTGCCATAGCCAATAATTTTGAATTGGTGGTTAAAAAAACAACAAAAAAAACAGCACTTCATTTGAACATGAAAAGATGCATGATCACTCATGGCAGCTAATTTCATCTAACTTGCCTCCTCACAGCTCCAGAACGCCGGGATTATTCCTGATTTCTCAGGTTTCTCTCTGTGTGTGTCCCATATCAGAATGTGTATGTGAACCAGGAAGTAAGAATTACCTATGCTAAATTGCCTCTAAGCGTGAATGTATGTGTGCATGTTGCCCAGCAACGGACTAGTGTCCCATCCAGAGGGTATTCCTGCTCACTGTTCCCAGGACAGTCTCCGGATCCACCACAGTGCTGACCAGGATGAAGTGCTTCCTGATGATGAATAAATGAAGAAATCACGAATCTAATCCTGGAAGTTTGAGGAAACAATCAAGAGGCTGTGACCCATTCTTTCTACAAAAAAAACAAACAAAACAAAAACCAAAATGTAAGGTCTGTTAATTATTAAGTAGGAGTCATACTGAAATTTAGTCACACTGTTGTCTTAGTGGTTAGGACGTTTGCCCCGTACCTCCAGAGTTGGTGGTTCAATTCCCACCTCCACCCTCTGAGTGTGGAGTTTGCATGTTCTCCCTGGGCTTCAGGTAAACCAGTTTCGTCCCCCAGTACAAATCTGATTGGCATTTACAAATTGTCCGTAGTGTGTGAATGTGTGTGATTGTGGCCTGCGATGGGCTGGCACCCCATACAGGGTGTTCCCCACCTTGTAGCCCAAGTTCCCTGGGATAGTGATCCTTTGTAGGATAAGCGGTACAGAAAATGGATTGATGGATTCTACAGTACCTCCGAATATCACCCCACATTTTGCTCCACCTTTGTCAAGAAAAGTGGTAGGAAAAACTATATGTCTGGACTATCTGTCCAGTTCACCTTCAACCAAGTGCATGAAGGATTATAGATATGTTGATTTCTTTCTTATAAAGTGAGTCATCCTGTTGAGTTGGTTCTGCATGGTAGTGTAGTGGGTAGTGTTCCCACCTCACAGCTCCAGGAATCCCCAGCTTGATCATGAGCTCAGGTTACTGTCTGTATGCCATGTTTTCCCTGAGGGTGCAAAGGTTTCTACACAGTTCTCCAGTTTCTTCCTACCTCCCAAAGAAAATGCCAGTAGGTGGTTTGGTTAAGGTAAATTGACCCAAGGTGTGAATGGGTGTGGTGCCCTGGAACCCCTGGAGAGTGTTCCTGCTTCGCACCCAGTGTTCCCAGGATAGACACTGGATCCACTTCAACCACGAGGGTGTGTAAGTTTCCTGCCAGTTCTAGAGTTTCTTCCAACCGCCCAAAGAAAATTTCAGTAGGTGGTTTGGTTAAGGTAAATTGACCCAAGGTGTGAATGGATATAGTGCCTTGGAGCCCCTGGAGCGTATTTCCCGCCTCGCACCCAGTGATCCCAGGATAGACTCTGGATCCACCGCAATTATAACCAGGTTAAGCGGCTATTTAAAACGAATGGATGGAAGTAAATAAAAGCTTAATTTCCTGCTTGAGTTAGCAGCTCGTTAGCAGCTCAGGTTAATGTTTGGCAATTACCCAGGCATTGTTATTATGATGCTCAAGTCTAAGAAAGACAGGTTTTGGATTTGTCTATAAAGCAACTTGACAACTTCTAATATGGGTTCCTTGGGTAAAGCCTTAAAGGTTGTATGGAGAAACCTACAACATAACTACTTTTCTTTTCAAGTAGAAGCTGTTCATATTCATAAAGCCTTGGCAGCCAATGACGCTTTTTCAGTCCCTCCAGAATTCTGCGATTTCTTACAATCACAGAAATTAACGCAAAATCTTAGCAAACTCCAGGGGAGCCTGCAAATGTTCAAAATGACTGCAGATTTTCCACAGATTTGAACCAAGACGTGACACGTGATGTCATCACAATGCGCATTTACCCAAAGCCCTCTTCGATATATGTGCGTCGAACATGAGTACAGCTAAAAAGTCGTATTTACCAACAAACACTACAGGGAAAGACCGTGTACAACAATTTTGCGCAATTGCAATTTTGCCAGTTCCAGCCATTTTCTGCAAAAAAATTAAAATAAATAAATAATAAGCTCAATAAACATCACTTTTTTTTTTTAAAGCATTTTTGGCTGAATCAATCACAAATAATCCTGTACAGACTGCTTTTTGAATGTAAAAAAATATTTGAAAAGTTTCAGTGAACAGTTAGAAACACTGACATTGTGGGTACCTCAGTAACGGTGGCCTCTGGCAAAGTCGTCCAGAATTTATTCGCAGTGAAGTTGTTCAGAGCAGCCTTGTCAGCTGATTAAAGGGCCTCATTGTGGAGCATGAAGCACATGGAACTCGTTGTATAACCATGACTTCTGGTTTGGATGTAGTCTGGTGATACCAACTACCTCACCACGACATGTATACTGATGCATGCAGTCACAAACCCGCAGTGATAATGCTGACATTCCTGTCAGTCCTGTAAAAAGAGTTGTGTCAGCAAACCCAGGCCTGCGGTGATGCTTTATTCCTGAAATAATGGCAGAGGGAACAATAAGATCAGATTGTGCAAGGTCGAAGTTTAGGAGATATTTTGTATATTGGAGTAAATTTAGCGTTTTCACTGTGGGCTGGACAGGTCACACACTGTGGAAAGCTGTAGGCCTGACTCAGGGCTTTTAGATGACTTGGTACATTGTGGCTCTCCAGCCACGGTGGCTAGTTATTTTCCATATTTAGTATCCAGTCTGCAATTTCCACTCGATAAATCACTGCAAAACAAAATGTCACTGGGGTAAATCCACGATTGGGGGTGCCATTTCTTTCTCACTGAAATTACATACGCAAATGTATAGGTGCATGTTTCAGATTAGATTAAACTACAGCACTTAGAAAACATTGTTGTTTTTTTTTGCTGGTCGCAGTCCACCATGACACTTTAACTTAAATATAATCACAGAAATAGTCGCAGAATCATATTATTCGCATTGATGTGTGAATACATGTAATATCTCTTGCAAGAAACATTATTTCCTATTAATAATCCATTATAGGTTTTCAGTCACACACCACAGCATTCACTCGACCCTGCTACCTGAATACATTCACCCCCGTGAAATATTCGGAATATTCCAAAACAAAACAGAACGCAAAACGCATCATCGGAATTTCCTGAAGGTAATGATATTGTGATGTTGACTGATGACGTCACTTTGAAAGTACAGCCCTGTTGCGAAAAATGACAGAACATTAATAGGTTTTGTATAAATCATTACAATGTCCTTATCGTCATTATATTGTTAGCATGGATGCTAGTTAACCACATTTAGTGTATTTGCTAAAACCCCCCAAAATAACCTTCAACCTTGTTACACATATAAGCAAAGTGCACCCAGTGAAGAAACCATGTAAAAACGAAATTGTGTTGCCAGGGATTTGTTAACATATTTTTGAACAGAAATGTGAAATGTGTGTTTTCTCAGATGAAAAATGTTCCTTTTTTTGTTCCTTCAGAGGCACAACGGCTAAATGGAAGCAAAATCGTGAAATTGTGTTAATCTAGGGTTTACATAACCACAATTGGGCTAAATTGCTTTGCTGTACTAGCTACAAATGATGTGCTTCAGACTCCATTATTTCCATAATAACACCAACCGTCTCGACGAAATGTTAGCTGGGTCTTTTCAAACCATCTCTAAGTGCCTACATTCGTGCTAGCTAATCAATTGTAAGGTGACGACAGATAAACTGTATAGAAACCATAATTTCGATACCTAGCCAAGAGTGGAAGCTTCTTTCTTCAGAGATATATCTTATGCTGAGGGAAGAAATGATGGAGTGAGTACACAATGTTTTTAAGATTAGCAGCACCAGAGTGGCTAGTAAAATGGATAGCAGTATTAAATGCTAAATCTGACTAGAATTTGTTGGGTGGGTGGACAGGCGTTTGTTTTAAGCACTTGTTGACTGTTTTAACGTTTGCTACATTAATGTCACTAACATTGGTAGCAAAAGGACGTTAGCTTTAGCACTTGGATGAAGGCACCTGCTAGCAATATAATCAATAACAGTAAATGTACTTTGTTTACAGTAAACTAAAAAAAAAAAAGTGATATAAATATGTCGAAATAATCATATATAACCAGTCTTCCTGCCTGCTCAGAATCAAATAAACCCATCTGCTACCACGGCAGCATTAGAGAAGCCCTCGCTAAGCTACATTTCTGTAAACACTAAGATAAGATCCTAGTAATTCTTGATACTGTGTGGAGTATTTGTTTAATTAGATACATTTTATTTCAACAGACCCGCTGAGAACAAGCCACTGTTGTGTGATCTGGCTCAGTTGAATTTCTGCCTGCACACACGCGCTCTCTCTCTCTCTCTCACACACACACACCACCTCTGACATCTCTTTGTCCAGTTAGCGTGCTCACGCAAAGCCGGGGCTTGTGGGCCTGCCCAGAGGATTTTTTTTTTTTTTCTTGTCGGTTAAGCTGTTTCCAGTCTGCTGGATTACAATGTCGTCTCACACACACTGATGCAATTCTTTCCAGCAATATTTAGATCAGGGAGTCAACTTAGTCTTCATTTTGTGCTTATGTACATTTCATCACGTCGAACCTGAAGGGAATTGATACATAACTTGGAAAACGATTAAAAGCGGGTGAAAAAAAGCATAATTGTAATAATATAAGATAAAGTGCGTATAATTCTTACAATGTACTCAACAAAATAGTAAAGATTCAAAGCTATCATATTTGAAATGCTTTGCAAAGCAAGTGCATTCTTACCAGCAAACAGTGTGTGTAAACGTGTTTCGTTATGAACTTATGGCGCCGTCTGGTGGATGATGGATGAATTGCTGCATATTATATACTGAGGAAGACACAAAATTTAAAATAAATAAATAAATAAATGAATAAAAAGGCACGTGCATCCTTTACAGGTGTATTACCTGCTTGGTTTAAGTAGTTTACGCGTATCAGAGTCACATATCAGAAATAAAATGCAATAAAACCTTATAAAATCTTATCAAGATTATTAGCAAAAAGGCTGCCAGTGTTTGCCGCTTTGTTTTTTGCCATTTCTGCAGAAGCCGAGAAGCTAAATCAACACCTCTGCTCTAAGATATTTTATAAATATTTGATGTAATACTGTGCTGAGAAAAAAAAATAGAAACCATCATAGAATTTGTAATGGTTTTAATGGTTATAAAGGGAATTGGTTTGAATGGAAACTGTAATGGTCTCTGTCGGTCTCTACTGGTGATTAGTTGCCTCACTATTAGTGAACCAATAAGAACCAATAATAATAATGGTTTTAATGGTTAACTGATGGCTTGTAATGGTATTTAATGTCAAAACCATTAGAATTTCTGTGATGGTTTCTATTGTTGTTGTTGTTTTTTTCAGCAGGGTAAGCGCCGTTTAATTCTCTGTTCTGATTGGTCAGAAGGTGTTGATTAATTTTCTCTGACCGGTACTCCGACAATAGTTCAGGCTCTAAGGCAAATCACAGGTTAATATTAATGCCCTAATTCTAATGCGTTATAGCTTCTACACTAACAACTCACACAGGGCCTTGTATGGTGGACGTGATGGGATTTCCCCCCATGGGAAAGTCATGACAGAGGGCTTAGTGGATTTATTTATTTATTTATTTTACATCAAGTGAGGCTGGTGAGAGAATTAAGTGTATGAAGCGTCGTCCTTTAATTAATAGAAGAGCGGAAATCTTTAAGATGGTAACGGTAACGCCACATCACAAAGCCGTGTTGTTGTGTAGTTTCCAATGACAGTATGCTTCCTTACTTAATCCTTACACCATAATGCTATTCATCTTTTAACCGTCATCAAAACATGAAGTCAATGGTTTTAAACTGTCAAAGCGTTTACATTTTCAGTTCTTCGGCTGTACAAGCTGTTACGTGTTCAGCCAGAATCACTTAAGAACATCCATCTATTTTCTGTACCGCTTACCAGGGAACTCTGGTCACAAGGTGGCGAGGAAGGGGGGGCGGGGGATGGGGGGATTCACCCTGGACGAGGTGCCCATCAACCCATCACAGGGGAGAATCGCACACATACTATGGATAATTTATAAATGCCAATCAACCTACAACGCATGTCTTTTGACTGGCGGGGGAAACCAGAGTACCAGGAGGAAACCCCTGGGGCACGGGAGGAAATCGCAAACTCCGCACGAACACACAGGGCGAAGGAGGGAATCGAACTCCCAACCCTGGAGGTGTGAGGCAAACGTGCCACTGTGAGCCACTGAGCCTGCCTACTTAAGAACATCATGAGTAAAAAAGATGTAGTGATCTAGAACCATGTAATCAACATGACCCAACCCACAGAAGCAGTTATTTTTTTCCTTATTCTTATTTTGGCATTAAAACAGACATAAAGATCTTGTCCTCAACTTATAAGTTCAAACGTAAGTTGATGGGAAGTGGAGAATAAATATAAAACTACCAGCATAAACCTGGGATCCTGTGAAAGAAGCCGTTTAGGTTTAATATCAGAGAAATGAACAGATAGCAGAAACAAATCCATTTTCAACAACTTTTATTTCAAATATATGCTTCGTTCATCCAAGAAAATAGACATCACAATGCCCAAATACTGTAAGCAATCACAAGCGAGCTCTTTTCCTCTCCATTTTTTTTTTTGTTTCGTTCACTGTACATATAACACTTTTTAAATCATATATTTGTACTGTCATGTATTTTGGATATCATTTTCTTACGCATATTGATTAGGATGTCAGAAAATCTGTTTTAGGACAGAACAGTTATCTAGAGTAAAATAAATAACAACGGAACAACTGCCAATGCAGGGATACTCCACTGTTGTTCAACTTAACCTCCTAACCACTGCACCTGTAATGTGCGTGTGATTCCTACAGATGAAAATGGATGCATTTCTCTTTCCTGAGAAAAGAACAGAAACTCAAATCTCACTCAGAGCTGTTGAAAAAAGTTTAAAATGTACGACTGTATATCACAGACGTAACATTTTCTCACACTTGCTACAAAATGGACAAAACCGAAAATTTCAATATGTAGTTTTAATCAACCTTCATAAGCTGGAGAAATACAGTAACAAGCGATAATGGATACTAGAGGGCAACCGATTGATCAATTTTGCAAATTAATCAGGAAAAACCATGGGTGTGGATTTTTGCCAATAACTGATCGTTCCAGCAATCGGTTGTTGGCAAACATCGGGATAGTTTTTCCCGGTTGCGTCCTTTGCGGGAGTGGCAGGGAAGCGTCTGCTGTCATTATACAGTAAGAGAGCGACCTCTAGAGGAGAAATAACCGGTCGACACCTAATAGTTACTTTACGCATTCCCAAAGTTGGAGATGGATCCTGGGTACACCGGACGTGAGGCGGGAACACTGTACACCCTCAACGGGACGGAAGACGGTCGCAGCGCACCATTCACACACTTGGGGGCAATTTATCTTAATCAATCCACCTACCTGCAGGATTTCAGGAGCTCGGATGAAAACCAGAGAACCCTGTGGAAACCGCACACACACAGATACATGCAGAACACAGGAAACGCAACACAGACAGCATCCTGGGGGGGGGGTTGGGAGTCCAAATCCCTATCCGTGGTGATTACACACGCACGTGCTACAGAAGCCGTGTATAGAGATGAGTACGAATCGTTATTTACTACTACTATAGCTCCATATCTTGCACTTTAACACCGAGACGTTGAATCATGAATAAAACTTGTATTAGGAATACTTTAAAACTCATACTAATCGACTAACATTCAATTGTACTCAAAAACAGCTTGTTATAAATGAAAAGGCAGACACGGTACGAGAGACATCGACAGGAAATGCGGTCTGTATACCTGTTAAGTGCTTGTGGTTTGCCAGGAAGTGATGTCTCGGTTCACACGGCTGCCTGAAACAGGTTTGTGTGAAACGGTTTTTTAATGCACCAGTGACACACAACCTTAGTGTTATGGTGTGAACGATGACAGTAGTGGATTTCATCTTTATCTTTAAGTCTTTATATTGTCTGATACAGTAATGATGTTACACACACACACACACAAAACCCTTTTCCCAGTGAATCAAACACAGCAGGGTGGTGATGAGCCGTTCAGGCGTCTCTCCTCTTGATGATCAGTGGACCCACGTTGTCTCCGGTCTCCTCGTTGTGTTTGGTGTGAGCGCCATCGCAGTAGGGGAACTGTCAATACATCACAAAAAGAGTGTCACAAAACCAAAACTCTACCAAACATTACAGCGGCTCTGGTTGTCGCTTGTAGATTTGGCACATTAAAGGAGAAATATATGACAATATATTTTCGCATAAAATGCACAAAAGGGGGTGTAGATGTTAATAGATGCATGGAAATGCATTTTAATTCGTATTTTAAAGACTTTACAACAAAGTAGCTGTCTGATCAAACACCACGATGCTCTAACAACCCACATGTCAAACCAATACGAGTACAACCCACAAGCACCTACATGAAAAACACCTGCTTGTGGTGGTTAACTGGTTTAAAAGAAGAAGAGAGGGAAAAAAAAGTTACAGAGTTTCAGTATAGAAACCTGAAGTTCAGTGAATTATCAACATTCATGCACAAGCTGCCATGTAATTTCTGTTAACTGATGAGGACTTATTTTTAGTCATGGGTTTAATAAACGTTAGGTAACATTTAAACAAATACATAAATATGTGTGTTCATTTTGTTAACGTCACTGATGGGTTATTAACGGTGAAGTCGGGGTTTGTTAAGGTTTACTAACGCAGTAAATAACGTTAATGTAAAGCGTTACATTTTACACCAGTCCGGACAAGATTTAGCTTTTTTTTTGTGGAAAAAACACTACGTCGCAATCGGGACAAAAATCGTTGTCTTTCGCCGTGATGTTTGTTGGTAAATGGGACGTTTTAGCTGTACTCATGTTCGACGCACGTGAATAGAAGACGGCTTTGGACTCGGATGCATGTTGTGAGGACGTCACGACGCGTCTCGGCCCAAATCCGCGGAAAATCTGCGGTGATTTTGAAAAATCGCGAGCTCCTGCGAATGTTGCGGGGCTGTCTTGATTTTGCGTTCATGTCTGCGATTGCAAAATCCTGGAGGGACTGATTAATGTCTATTTAACTATAATGTGAATTATTCGTCTACTTCGATAGTTAGTTTGCTAAATCTTACTAGTACCTACCTAGCTAGTGTAAGCAAGTAACAACAACAACCTTCGTATAGTTTCAGTTTAATAACTGAACTATAATAATAATTATTATTATAGTTAATAATTGATCATTATTATTGTAAATGAGGAGCTTTTTCGAAGTGAAGTAAAAGCTGCTCAGATGAAAAATGAGGTATAAACATGAACTTAGACCCGTCACGATAATTACGTTACCGACTTATCGCACGATATACGGACGTGACCTCGATCGGTTTTTGCTGACCTCGATATCGCCCGTTGTGTTTACATGCCTGTTTATTTAAATTAGAATTAACGTCACCGACATTTTAGCTGTTCGCACTGGTTCTGTCCCCTCGTCTACTCTAGGGATGTCAAATTAAAATTCAAACGTGGAAAAATTTGTTGAACTGAAGATAAAAACGCACACCGTTTTTGCATTCGGATTTCAGATGTGAAGCAGTCACTAGCACCGATTTTAATTAAAACTTTCTGTTGGGAAAAAAAAAAAAATACTCGAGATGTTAACAATACACTAACGATGTTTTTTGAGGAAGGAAAATCTAGTAAGAAATGTTCTAGTGTTTCAAATAATCCAGTCGTAGTCACTAATGTCGGGGTTTGAGCCGCTTAAGCTGCGTGAGCTGAAACTGAACTGTGAATGAACACTAACACGGCAAACTGAAGCGCTTTATGAATGAACTCACCCAAACGAATCCTACACGCATATGAGATTAATCAGACATTTACACACAACATAATCCTAATAATACAACTCGCTTCTGCACAAAATGATGCGAATGCACAAGTGAACTTGAACGTTACTAAGGTTCACTGTGAATACACGTTGTGAATACACTCTTTCCATAACAGCGCACTAAAACACGGACAACGAATAACTAAAGCACAAAGAATTCACAATATTGTATTCCAAAGTCTGAATATTCTTAAGAATTAAAAATTCGTTGCTCTTTGAAAGGGTGAACTTGCATTATTATGCTGTTAAATTATCATTAAATCGGTGGCATAAAAATGGTCGTAAAATGACAATAATATCGTTTAGCGCAATTATTTCTGGGACAGTATATCGTCCAATAAAAGTAGTTATCGTGACAGGACTATGTGTTGACCAAACCTACGTGGCAGCCTCTTTCTATATGATGTTCAAGTTCACCATATAAACATCTCACCACTGTTTCCAGTCCTGACTCCTCCTTCACAATTTAATACGCAGAAAGTATGTAATACAACCCCGACCCACCCCCCATTCACGCCTACCTTCTTGGACCTCCAGCAGCGGCAGTAGACGGCCTTCTTGCTGATGTCCTCGATGTCGAAGCTGTGCACCACCTTGGCGTTGTCCTTGTTGATCTCCAGGTTCACCTTCCCTTTGGAGTCGCTACGACTGCTGAAGTACCTGCTCAGAAGGTATGTTCCTACAGCCGCGGCCACTGCAACAGGAACCGCGATGATCAGGTGATCTGTAAGCGTACACACCGGAAGGCCTCTCATATCCACGGAAACGCCAAACATGAACTACCGACGCTACTATATATTACATATGTATCGTGTTGATATGGAACGCATGAAAAGAGCAGGTCCAGTGTCCTCAGAGAGGGAGTGCGCCTGTATCTGGGCATGTAATGATTCGAGGAAAACTATATAACATTCAAGGAAGGTCCTATAATATTCATAGTTCGCAGGTCTTGGTTTATTGGCTACAGGCAAAAATAATTTCACAATTGTTAATATTTACTGATCAGTAATCAGTTTTGCGAAACCCGGTTTCATATTAACGGCATTAACTGAAGAAATATTAAATATGAGAATAAAGAACGCCAACATAAATCCATATGAAGACAATTAAGAGTGCTGTTAAAAAATCGAGGACAGGCTCAGATTGTGTGCGAGTCAGTTTTGTTTGCAACAGCATCAACGTTGAACAACACTTTAATATAACAAAAATGAAGTGTCTGATAAACGACTGATGTCTGGTATGTCACAAGCCGAATACAGTACACCCAACACATGCTTTCCTAATACAGCGTCAGGGCTACTGGCAAAGACCCGAGTCAAATTAGCTTCCACTTCTCCCTCTGAGAAAGTCTTTTTGGCCGCATTTATACTACGTGGTTCGAGTGACCCGATTCTGATGTTTTCCTCCCATGTGGCACAGATCGGATATGACCCATAAAGATGTTAGCAGGAAAAAAAAACACACAGATTCAAATATTCTCAGATCCGGGTCAGGCCTCGTTCGTACGTGGATATAAATCTGATCTGAATCGGATACGTGCGTTCGCATCTGCCGTGTAAACGGGCAGATCGGATATTCCCATCGATGCGAGTCATATGTCATTAAAAAAGCGACAGCGGCGAATGACATCGACTCGGCTGGACACCAAACACGAAAACACCACTCTCAACAAGAGCAATCTTCTTTTATTCTCCGAATTAAGAGGCCGGTGTTCTGTTTACCTTTAAACACGGTGCGGAACTTGTATTACAGTATATTTTCGTCTGCGTCCGTTGCAAATACCGCCGTTTTTACTTCCTTTTCGGGTCTAAGCGTTTCCGTTGACAACTACCTTGGGTTGTTTCACAAAGTGTCTAATGTGAACGCAGATATCGGATACGGGCCACTTTTAAAAGATTTAAGCGGGTCAATACAGTCAACAAATCGGAGTTGGGCATCAATACCTGTAGTGAAACTCCAGCCTTTGTTCCGTTTACTTGTCATTTCAGCACAATGCGCTTTGCCTTTTATGGAGTTTTGTGGGCGTCACCAAATGCAAATCAGCTACTCCATGCAAACACCTGGCAGTTTACAAGCAATTCCTTGGCATTTAAACCAACATGCTCCCAGGAGTATGAAGAAAAGTTTCGGAAGGTTCTGTAAATCTCGCAGAAAACTCTAGTTCAGTTTGGTTTACGCAAACATTTACACACAATTTTACTGAAAGATGTTATGATAAATGAGACCCAGTGTTATTGGTAACGATAACTAGACAGGGATTTGTTTACATTGCTCTTCTTCATGGTCTGCTCTATTATAAGTCTCTTTATTTCATGTGGGCAAATGGGTATAAATAAACGTTAGTTAATATCCTAAAGACAGCTAACAGACATGTGAGTATGTTGTTGCATGTTCAACTATTATGGCTGCTTATGAAATACCCTGGCTGTTTGGCAAACCCGCTCTGAGCTGAGACACAGGTTGCACTAAAGCAAAGGAGAACTCACCTTTAGGGACGCGGAATCCGGACACGAACGCGGGTTTGGTTAAACCTGAAGCTGCTGCTTGTAGCGACATTTTGTTTTCAGAGATTTCTGCACACTGTTTCACTACAAGGTCGCGAGACGTCTCTTCCTTCCTGACAGACTGTAAACTCGAGAGCGTGAACGTCACCGATGACCTGACCAATCATATCAAAGCGTGACGTCGCCTTCCAGCGTCATCGTCTGGCTATCCAATCAGCTCACAGCTCGGACGGTTTCTGCTTTTGAATGGAAGGCGTGGGCGGGGCTTACTGCAGCTGAGGTGAAGTTTCCTCTTTGACTTTTGACGCTTCCGCCATAACAACTTGCGTCATTTATTATTATTATTAAATCACCACTCACAACTCATTTCAGAAAATTTCAGAATTTTCTCAAATCTAAAAGTGTTGATTAATTTTATTTAACAGCAGCTCTGATAGTAGTTCTGGCTGCAAGTCAAAGCATATGTTTATTATTAACGCATTCATTCTTACACATTATCGTTACTATAGTAACAACTCACGCACAGGTACTTGTATGGTTGATGGGACACATACTTTAAGACTAATAGATTTTTATGGATGAAAAAAATGCGGTGTTCGTTAACAAACAAAAACAAATCAACAACAACAACAACTACTGTTGCTATGGTGGTCAAATGCATCATTAATGGAAGGAATCTCCAGTGTTAAAGCTTTGTAAACAGTAGGTTTTCCACCACAGCCAGCCTAAAGACTGCACATAATTGCTATAAAAGTTTACACTCGAATCCCAGTCCCATTTTTAAACGTTAAAACTGAAATCAAAAATAATTCTGACGCTTGTACTCAAAATCCTTCCAACACAATATACCAATCAGCCAGAACATTAAAACCACCTGCCCAATATCGTGTAGGTCCCCTTTGAGCCACCAGAACAACTCTGAACCATCGAGTCATGGACTCCACAAGACCTCTGAAGGTGTGCTGTGGTATCCGGCCCCAAGGCGTTAGCAGCCGATCCTTTAAGTCCTGTCCTATTCCCCTCCAGGGATCGGACCTGTTTGTCCAGAACATCCCACAGATGCTTGATCGGATTGAGATCTGGGGAATTTGCCTTAGGCACCCATGACGGGTTCACCAGTTGTCCTACCTTGGACCACTTTTGGTAGGTACTAACCACTGCAATCCTGGGAACACCCCCACAAGACCAGGCATTTTGGAGACGCTCAGCCCCAATCGTCTAGCTGTCACAATTTGGTCCTTGTCAACACATCAACTTTGAGAACTGACTGCTCACTTGCTCCCTAATATGTCCCGCCCCTTGACAGGTGCCTCTGTAACAAGATAGTCAACATTATTCACTTCACCCGTCAGTGTTTTTAATGTTATGGCTGAGATATATACAAATATACATACACACACATATGACTAGTACACTGCTGTAAATGAGTAAAGGTTTATAATCTCACAAACCAGTGTCACCCAGATGAACATAGGTTCCATTTTCATACTGTTTTCGCTCAACATTTCTTCATGTCCCCTCAAGGAGTTTTTCCTTGCTTCTTGGCTTTTTCCATTAGAGACAAATCTATGTCCGGATTTCTGTAAAGCTGCTTTGTGACAATGTCCACTGTTAAAAGTGCTATATAAATAAATTGAATTGATTGTGGCTTACTGGTTTCATGGTAATGTGGTAAGCTGTTTTTGTGTTATTAACCTCAAACATAAACAAAGACTAGTGAGGGAACAACTGTTCAAAACTACAATAACAACTGACAGGAGGAACTGACCTGTCTCTCATGGATATTCCCCAACAGTAAATGTAAGTATGAACAGTTTTAAAAAAAAGAAGCTTGCCATTGCACATTAATAACAAAACACCTTGGGGAACTGCTCTTACCAGCACCAGTGTGGATTATTTTCCTCTAACAGCACATCCCGAATTGGTTTATTCCTAACGTAACAGACCGGCTCGGACAGTAGTTCCAGCTGCATGAACGATCCTATTGAAACAACTTCATGTAAACAGATTTTAAAATGTGCACTATTAGGGTTTTCTGTAAAGAGAATGGAAGGAGTCTCCAGTGTCAGTCCTTTCCAACAAAGAGGGCCTGGTGAGGGAACTACAGGTTATAGTTATAGTAAAAGTTTATTTGTGAATTGTGTTGTGGATGTTGAACAATATAAATGCAACTATAAACAGTGTAAAAATTGGCCTACAACATGTATTTATTTATTTTTATTTTTTTATATTTATTTATATATATATATATATATATATATATATATATATAAAAATATATTATATATATATTTTTATATATATATTTTTATATATATATATATATATATTTTTATATATATATATTTATATTTTTATATATATATATATATATATATATATATATATATATATATATATATATATATATATATATATATATAAAAATATATATATAATATATTTTTTATATATATATATAATATATTTTTTATATATATATAAAATATATATATATATAAAATATATATATATATATATATATAAAAAATATATTATATATATATATTTATATATATATATTTTTATATATATATATATAAAAATATATATAAATATATATATAAAAATATATATAAAAATATATATATATATAAAAATATATATATATATAAAAATATATATATATATATATATATAAATATATATATATATATATATATTTTTTATATATATATATTTTTATATATATATATATATATATTTTTTTATATATATATATATATATTTTTATATATATATATATATATATATATATATATATATATATATATATATATATATATATATATATATATATATATATATAATATATTTTTTATATATATATATATATTTTTTTATATATATATAAAATATATATATATATATATAAAATATATATATATATAAAATATATATATATATATATATAAAAAATATATTATATATATATATATATATATAAAAATATATATAAATATATATATATAAAAATATATATAAAAATATATATATATATAAAAATATATATAAAAATATATATATATATATATATATATATATATATATATAAAAATAAATAAACCCACAACAAATAAAATTGGAATTATTGGCAAATTGCTATGGTACAAAAGGAATAAAAACACTCCAGGATGTGCAGTTATTGGAAAACAATCAACTTCAGTGATAATTGTTCAACAAAACCATGAACAAGTGTTTTATTCCTTACGGGGGAGGAATATAAACATTAATCTTTGCTTGTAATTCATTTCAGTGAAGCATAAAAAGCTCGACCACAACCCAGGATCAGACTTTAGTAATCATTTTATTACACAGTTTTTAATCAACACACAAAGCTCAAAGAGCCTTTCAGGAAATTAAATATACAGAAGTTTGTCTGTGAGGAGTTTGTGTCCTCTCACCCGGGTACCCAATCAAGTCTGTCTCAGCCATGTTAGCATCTAATTCATCAAGAGCAAGAGGGGAAATAATTGAGCTAAAAATGGAGCTAAGTTACAAGGGAGTGGTGGTGGGGTTTGGGGGTTGGAGGTCGGGGGAGGGGGGGGGATCCTAAACACGTGCTTATCTAAGACTTTTTTTTTTTTTTTTTTTTTTTTTAAATAACCGGTCCAAAATCCTCCAGAAGTGTGAATGCATGTGAAGTTGCTCGTGGCTAAGGGAAGGGGTAGAGACAGTCTTGGTTATGGCAAATGGAGAAGAAAAAAAAAAAGAAAAAAAAGAAAAAAAAAAAAAGAAAAATAAAAAATAAAATATATTCATAGTATTCATGTCCTTTAGAATGATTCACAAGAGAGGACCCAAAAGATTGGACATTGTTTCATTAATAACCTGCTATGATTCTACAAGAACTCCTTATAGATTTTATACAAAAAGATAGCCAGCATACACCCCTCCCTCCTCTGCCAAATGGAAACACAAAACAAACACCAAAAAAAGAAATCCTTTTCCTGATCCAATATACAGTTTGAAACCCAGGAAATAGAAATAAATGGGGGTGGGGAAGTGAATCTTCACTACATCACAAAATGTAAATGAGAATGGCCCTCCCTCCCCAGTGTTTAAAAACAAGGAATGTTTTTTTTTTTTCTTTTTCTTTTTTTCCCCTCAAGCCGTGGAACTTTTTTCAACCGCAAAAAAATTGAATCTGGCTGACCCTAAGCAGCAGGCAAGTCACCACAGCAACAGAGACGCTAAAGCAGAGATGCCGAGCGCAAGGTGTTCAGGAAGGTGATGGTGGTGGGACAGTTGAGGACGAATAAGCTGGAGTTGGACTGAAAGTATTTACACCATGGCTATGAGGTGGGGTGGAGTGGATTGAGGGGTAGAGGGAGGGGAATAGGGCAGGTGCTCTGGTGAGGGGAAGTGTGGCTTAAAGAAAGCACGCCAATGGAAACCAACAAGATCTGGGGGGAGGTTTTTTTCATAATTTTTTAAATTTATTTATTTTTTTATCTTTTTTTTTTTTTTTTTTTTTATCTCTTAAACTTTCAAATCTCCCCTAACTTTAAGATGGAGAGGTGTAAATTTTTTTTTTTGTTTGTTTCCCACCATGATTAGACCTCCAAAACTACATTGCATACTTTTGTGTCCATTCCCGAGCTATTCTGTTGTACCTGAAAAAGAGAGCAGAAAACAAAACGAGCATTAAAAATCAAAACCACAAATTCCTCATTTCCTCATGACTGTCACCACTGCTTCATACATTTCAGAGGTGTTTTAAACTACAGAACAAGCGTCATGTGCCAGCCATTTCACAAGCAGCTGGGTTCTCTTTTCTAGTTATCGAAGAAGAAGAAAAAAAAAAAAGCAAAAAAAAAAAAGCGCACGGCATAAAAAGTGAAAGTTAAAGAGCAGATAAGAATGATCTGCTCGACAAACACCAGGTGAGTGTGTGATAAATCTTGGACAGTGAGTCCCTGTACTGCTGGCAGAGCGCTTCTCTTACGGCGGTGTTCAGGTCTTACGATCTCGGTCTGCACAGGAAATATCAGACTCAAGGTTTTGCCTAGACACATACACTGATGCATATCGGTCACTGTCCTGTGCAGGCACATCTTTATCTATTTGTACTCGCACACGATTAAATTCCACCATGATGAGTAATTTATCCAATTAAACCTGCCCTTGGGATAAAATATATATATATATATTTTTTTGAAGTCAGCCAGTCGATTGGACGTCTGACTACTCGACTAATCGATCACAGAGAAGCTGTGTATAATTATACTGGCATGTAAGTATGCTGTGTTTCTCAGCCATCGCCCTAATAACCAACACAAATGGGCACATTTATCAAATTTATTTAAGTGCAAGCGCTGTTTATTGCACCAAAAGCCTTGTCCCCACAAAAAGAGTGCGACTGTGATGGATTACGTGCAATAACTGGAACATTGGTCACAGCACACAAATTTCTGCAGAAACTGCTGTAAATTATTGAGACAAGGACACTGCTTACATGTGAGATGTGCTAGTGCTTTAAATAAATAAATAAATACAATATTACACACAATCAAAATCATTCAGCCCTCACTGCAAATTTTTAGCTGTTTGCAATGGTTTCCCCAAATGCAACTTATAATGATTTCTCCAGTCTCAAAATTATTCAAATCCTTCATGGCCAGCATTTTTAGTACTTAGTAGACACCCTCTTGCTGTTATGACCTGCTCCAAATGAGATGCAGAGCTTCTGGCAGCGTTCCTGAGGAATCTTATCCCATTCCTCATGAGCAATGTCCTCAAGTTCAATAATATTCTTGGGTTTGCGTGCTGCAACCGCCTTCATTAAATTCCACCAGAGATCTTCTATGTTCAAGTCAGGTGACTGATGACCCTGTAGACTCTTCCAGGACTACTTCTGCAACCAAGCCTTGGTGGAATTTGAGGAATGCTTGGGATCATTGTCCTGTTGGAAGGTCCAATGACGCCCAAGCTTCAGCTTCCTCAGAGACGGCGTGATGTTTTCTCCTAGGATTTCCTGATACTTCAGTGAATCCATCTTGCCTTCCACACGCTGCAGGTTTCCAGTGCCACAGGATGCAAAGCAGCCCCAGAGCATCACCGAGCCACCACCATGCTCGACTGTGGACAGTGTGCTCTCTCTTCATTCTTCCACCAGACATACCGCTGATCCATTGTGCTGAAAAGTTCCACAGAACAGAATCCCAAAACTTCTGTGTCTTATTTATATGATTTTGAGTTGACTTTTCTTGTGCTTTTGGGTCAGTAGTGGTGGCATGGAAACCTTCTGCGTTTAGTACGCGCCTTACTGTGCTCACTGAAACCTCAGTGCCTGTTACACCAAGTCTTGCTGCAGGTCTTTTGCAGTCACTCGAGGGTTTTTCACAACCTGCCTTCTTACAAATCTGGTTGCAACCATTGACGGCTTCCTTTTTCTGCCCCGTCCAGGTATTTCACGTATTTTCTTCCCCAATAAGTTCAGATATTTCATGCATTTCTTCACCTAACCAGTTCAGGTATTTCATGTATTTCTTCACCTAACCAGTTCAGGTATTTCATGTGTTCTAGCTCAAGCACACCTGGTGCAACTAATGAAGTCTGTGATTACTTGCATCAGGTGTGATTGACAGAACACCTGTTTAGCACATTTGTGCTGTTGTGAGGGATTCCATTCAGGGGGTTGAATAATTTTGAGACTAGAGAAATCATAAGTTGTATTCTCAGATGAATTTGCTGAAACCACTTGAAGCATTCGTTGTGTTGAACTATTTCAGTTGCTTTCGTGTAATTTGTTCATCGCAAACAACTGAAAGTCTGTAAATACTGACAATAAACCTGACTTGCAATGGGGGTTGAATAATTTTGATTGTGGGTATATATACACACAATATATTTTAAATAAATAAATAAATAAATAAATAAATAAATAAATAAATAATATATATATATAAATAAATAAATAAATAAATAAATAAATAATATATATATATAAATAAATAAATAAATAATATATATATATATATATATATATATATATATATATATATATATATATATATATATATATATATATATATATATATATATATATAAACAGTTGCGGCCAGAAGTTTACATACTCTTATCATGGACATGAATTTCATGGCAGTATTGGGCTTTCAATAATTTCTTTTAACCTTTTTTCTGGGGCAGAATGACGTACAAACACAGCTTTTATTTAAAAAAAAAAAAAAAAAAAAAAAAAAAAGAAAGAAGAAAAAAAAATTCGGCCAATTAACTGATTATGAAAATAATGGTTAGTTGCAGACCTATTTTTTTTAGTACAAACTTGGTTAAGATTTTTATTGTTAATGACTTCATTATCGAGGCAGTTCAAAAAAATTTTAGATTCCCAAACATTAGTTTTCTAGTACAAAATTAAATGTTACAGAAAAATGTACATCATTAAAGAAGCAACGTATTACATAAGAGACACTTTTCAGTGCCCCCCCCAAAAATAAATAAATAAATTTTTTAAACAAATTAAAAAAATAAATATATAGAAAGACACATGGCTACTGGGTTCTGCGGCAAAAATGAGAAGCACACATAATAGTCAAAGTCTCCAAAAGAACTGTGGCTGCTCAATAAAACCTACCCGTTTATTTCCTTATAAAACTGCACTAATTGCACCAGAGACAACTCTCTTTTTGTCACACCAAATATTGACTTTCATCTCTCTCTCTCTATATTATAATATATATATATATATATATATATATATATATATATATATATATATATATATATATATATATATATATATATATATATATATATATATATAAATAAAAAACATTTACTTTCGTTATTTTGAAGGCATCTTTGTTTTACATCACTTCATTGCATGTTCCTAAAACTTTTGCATAGTACTGTACATGCGCGCGCACACAGTGCCCTCTACCAATACTGACACCCTTGGTAAATATGAGCAAAGAAGGCTGCGAAAAACTGTCTTTATTTTTTAACCTTCTGATCTTTTGTTAAAAAAAAAAAAAAAAAATCACAAAAAATACCCTCATGGATATCAAACAATTGCAAACAAAACAGGTTTATCAAAAATGTTGGACAAATTCCCTGAGTCATTCATAACAATGGATTAGACCAAGGAATATAGCTGTGATGTGCGGCAAAAGGTTTCAGCTTCACAACAAAGGAAGTGTCTAAGAAAATAGCACAAGCATTGAAAATGCCCATTTCCACCATCAGGGTAATAATTAAGAAGTAACAGTCAACTGGAAATGTTATGAATCAACCTGGAAGAGGACATGCGTCTATACTGTCTCAACGCAGTGTGAAGAGGACGGTTCGTGTGGCCAAAAAAATCTCCAAAACTACAATCTGAAGTCACGTACATCAAAACAAGTTGTTTGGAAGGGTTTCAAGAAAAAAGCCTCTACTCATTCAAAAACAATCTCAAGCATCTTCAGTTTGTCAGACACTACTGGAACTTCAAATGGGATCGGGTTCTATGGTCAGATGAAACCAAAATAGAGCTTTTTGGTAATGAACACCAGAGGTGGTTTTGGTGCACACAGAGAGGTAGCCATATGGAAAAGTACCTCATGGCCACGGTTAAATATGGTGGTGGCTCTTTAATGTTTTGGATCTGTTTTTCCTGCCAGAGGACCTGGACATTTTGTTAGGATACATGGCATCATGGACTATCAAACATCAGATATTAAACAAAAGCCTGACTGCCTCTGCCAGAAAGCTTAAAATGGGCCGTGGTTGGATCTTCCAGCAGGACACTGATCCAAAACATACATCAAAATCAACACGAAAATGGTTTACTGACCACAAAATCAAGGTTCTGCCATGGCCATCCCAGTCCCCTGACCTGAACCCCATAGAAAACCTGTGAGGTGAACTGAAGAAGAGAGTCCACCAGCATGGACCTCAAAATGTGAAGGATCTGGAGAGATTCTGTATGGAGGAACGGACTCAGATCCCTTACTATGTATTCTCCAACCTCATCAGGCATTATAGGAGAAAACCAAGGGTGTGCCAATAATTGTTGCACACCTATATTTAACGAAGATATATTTTTTTTGGATAAAACTGTTTTGTTTACAGTTGATATTTGAGTATTTCTGTGAATTTTTGAACAAAAGATCATAAGGTTAAACAGTAGACAATTTTCACAGCCTTCTTTGCTCATATTTACCAAGGGTGCCAATATTAGTGGAGGGCGCTGTACGTTCATCATAAATAGCTTATAAGACTGACTATGGCCTCTATGCAAATTCACAGTTTAAAGCAAGAATGCATTTCTTTATTAAATTGCAAACGATAATGCTGAAGTCTCATTTCTGACTGATCCAAAGTGTTGGTTTATTTATTTACTTTTTTGTAGTGTTGGCCACAATTCAAATCACAGGTTTATATTAAAGCACTCGTTCTAAGACTTACACAGGGACTTGTAGGGTGAGTGGGTTGTAAATGGGTTAAAAATGTGTAACGTATGTATGCTGAGGTTTTTTCTTTGAGTTGGCTGTTATTTAACCTTTACGGAAGGAGTCTCCAGTGTCAGCACGTTGTAACAGTCAGAGGTTGCGCATTGCTTTGATATAAGAGGAACGATGCACCACGTGAACTGCTGCTACAGGAAAATAAATCAACTTTGGGGTGGTGACTAGGGCCGGCCGATATATCGATATAATGTCAATATCGTGATAAATGCTATTGAACAGATGTTGATTTGACTTTTTTTTTTTTAAACCTAATCACCTTAATGGTTTTGTAGGCATTAAAGGAAATTGTCAAACTCACTAACGTTTGTTTATTTTATTACTACTTTGTGGACACTTAGCTAAAATATATATCGTGATACACATCCCGTATCGTAGAAATGCCCTCAAGGATTGTGATCTGATATTTTTGTCATATCGCCGAGCCCTAGCAATAACAGTAACTCTGACTCTCAGGCCGCACTTTACCACCACATCTGTAATAACTCACCTACAGCAGCACACCGCAAAGTGTTTTTTGTTTTGCATAAATACCCATGCGTTCACATTAAATTAATTAAATGATTAATTAAATAATTAATGAAATAATTAAATAAAATGATTATTCTGCGCACTTATTCAGAAGAACATAGCATGTTATACTGACAACATCCACTGGAATAAAAACCTATCAGTATATCTGTATCAGACATACCACTCAAATTTAATTTCCAGGTTAATTCATTTCTTTTGATAGGAAAAAAAAAATTCTAGGATGAAAAGTATTTTTGATTGCTACCTGTTAATTACCATAAAACAGTCACAGCTACAGAATTATTTCATACACGCAAACAAGCAAACTGACCGAGGACGTGTTCAAGAAAGAGGTCGATTTTAATAAGCGTCACGATCAACACAAACCCGGAATATTTAGAGTACATCCATTCACAATGGAACAGAAACGAAGTCTACTTCACTACGGTTTCAGATCGGTCTGTACAGCACGCACGGCTTAGACTTTTCTAAAGTGGTGGTGTAGCGAAAGACTCACTTTTCCCTGTCAGTCTTGTAGATGCGGGCGATCTCGGGTACTAAGGGGTCGTCCGGATTGGGGTCGCACAGCAGAGAGCAGATAGACAACAGGACTGTGGAACAAAAACACAAGAACAAGATAAATATAACCAAACAACAGAATGATAAAGAGCAAGCAAACCTGAGATGTATACATTTACACGCATCCTTAAAATTGTGCTCTGGTTTATTTGGATTGGTGTACTTCACAATGATCTAGAACCGTCAAAAGTCATTTCGACAGCCTGTACTGTATCAGTAAAGCATGTAATATTCTTCACCATGCAAATAATAGTTACTTAACTAGTTTCTGAAGAATTTCTTGACTTTAAATTCTAGTTGAAAACTATTTGGAAAAAATAGTTACTATGTATGTCTCACCACAGGCAAAGGGAGGGATTATCAAGGTTACATCCACAATCAAAAAGTAGACAAAAAACATTAAATTAAAGAAATCAATGAGTTCTTCATATCTTGTCAGTTCAGTACCTAGGGTTAGTCCTATATTGGAGGTCAAGAGTTCATTTGATATAAAAAGGTGTTACAGTAATACAGACAGGGAATTTCCAAAAAGGTATTGCCTAGACAGCACTTTTAATTTTATTTTTATCTTCATGGTTCCTTGTGTCAGGTATGACCTTTACCCCATATGCCAATCCCCATTCAGTACGAGTAAACAAACACCATTTACACCAACGCTTTAACAGAAACATTTCGTACATGAAACATCCTTGAATCCCAGTTTTCCCTCAACAAGTTGAGCAAGGGCAAGCTTTTTCCAAGACTATTCCCATTTAAAAGGCGTGTTTACACTCAAAGGTTAGTGGATACAATCTTTAAATACATTTGATTTTTTTTGTTTGATTGAGAGTGGTGGAACATCACAACACATCATTATCAGTTCGGTCTATAAATGACATCTGGAATAAAATGACAATACAGACAGTTAGCACTGGGACATTTCACTGTGTGCATCACTCCACTTGTCTGTGTTCACAACATAAAACGCAAATTCTAACAATAGTGCGTTACATTTAAAACTGGTAAATAAATAAATAAATAAATAAATAAACAAACAAACAAACAAACAAACAAACTGCCAACCTGTGACTGTACGTGTACAGAGTGTAAAAACGTTTCAGAACAGACATTTGAGTAGCAGATCAGCATCAGTTTTTTGGTCATTTACTGATTAATGCCTGTGTGTGTGTACCTTTGGAGATGGTGAGTGCAGGAGACCACTGAGACCGTAGAATATCCAGACAGATGCTGCCATTGCTGTTGATGTTTGGGTGGTAAATTCTTGTGGTGAACGCAACCTAAAAGGCAAAAGAGGAAGAAAAACAAAAACAAAAAAAGAAACAAAAACAAGATTAGTAAATGAATAAAACACATCTCAGTCACTGCGCCTTTCGCAATCTATCTTAATACACCATAATCCTAATCTAAAGTTTTTAATCCATGATGTATGTAGGTTAAAAGAAAGTTGCCTGGCGTGACACATGCATGTTGGTTTTTCCCTGAAAGGGAGGGTCAGACGAAACGTCACGCTCATCTGAATGAGGAAATCCATTTCCTTTGAATCAATGCCGAAAACCATTTCCTCATACTGGCATCACGGAGACTATTCAGCAGCTTCCTACGTCACACAGACAAGCCAGCACGTTTCAGAAAGAAGGAAACTGACCTTTGGCGGTTTGAAGGGGTAATCTGTGGGGAAGTGAATGGTCAAGAAGAACACGCCACCCTGATAAGGACTGTCGTTCTGCAGGAAGACGAAAAGAAAAAAAAAAAGAGAAATATACATATATAAAAAAGCGATGAATCATGGTTGTGCAATAAGAGAATCATGTAAAGCAGAAGGGGGAAAAAAAAAAATACTTACTGGTCCCATTATTGTGGCCTGCCAGTGAAACACTGCAAGACACAATCGACAAGCACGTGAACTCAAACGTGATTCAAAAGACCCGACGGGTTTATTCAAACTAATTTCTTTCATAATTAACAAAATCGGTCTGGGCAAAAACTTTGCAAATGAGACAAGGTGGTCCTGTGACCTTAGGGAAATTTTTTTATTAAATAAATAAATAAATAATAAAGCACTCATGTCGAAGTCGTACCTTTTCACATTTAATGAGAAAATAAGACGTACGTAACGTGTTAAGGGACTGAATCCATAACGCTGAACTATGACGAGCTGGCGTGATTTTAAATCGACTCTAGATTCACACAAGTGTTTGCATCGTGTCCGTGAAGAAACGCCGAAGCACCGTGACGTACCTCGGCGCCATAGCGTACACGAGAAAACAATCGAACGCGTTGCTTTTCTGCAAACAAAACCCCGACCAATAAATACTACAAGAGATTCATCAGTTTTCACGCCATCACCTGAGTGACAAGTTTGACAGGTACGACAGGTTATTTTTTTCCTCCTGCTAACCCGAACTGCGTGAGGAAGACACCTGCCGTGATCTCTCCTATACATTATAGTGTTTAATCTCATTACAACAAGTCTCGCCAACCGCTCTTTTTAACCACCGATCTCATAAAACCCAAAGCGTCCCCAAAGGTCAGGGTTTGAAAAAGAAAAGAAAAAAAAGAAACACACAACAACAAAGGTGCTGGTTTGACCTCTTGCTGCAAATGTCGTCTTCCTACCTGCCTCTTTTTGACCGTGAACACAACCTCCAGACGTTTTGTTTAGTCTGCTGAGAATTGGGTATTTAATAATCAATTCTTAAAAGGTGCATTATGAGTGATGTGTGTCCACACTTAAGGACATATCAGTTGTAAAATCACCTCCAAATAATTAGACGCCATAACTACAATTCATCATAAATCATTATTCTGATTTCGGCTTCTCTCTTGATCATTTGTTGTTCTTAATGCAGCATGTCTGGTATATCCATGCAAGGTTTTGATACAAAATTTTAAACATAAGTGTTGTGGGGAGAGAGAATATACTCTGTTTGCTTATTAAATATTTATTTATTGAAGTTATATTGATCAGCTACAGATCATGCAACAGTGCTAAACTTTTGTTCAGCAAGAATATTGTTAAATATTTTCTATATTTCTGTAAACACAAGGATTTTTTTTAGGCGTTTTTAATTTCAGGTATAATGTTTTATCCATTTTTCCTCATGGTATCTCACATGAACAACCCA
Source organism: Ictalurus punctatus (assembly GCF_001660625.3). Classification (NCBI taxonomy): domain Eukaryota; kingdom Metazoa; phylum Chordata; class Actinopteri; order Siluriformes; family Ictaluridae; genus Ictalurus; species Ictalurus punctatus. The sequence goes on from NC_030429.2 coordinate 5,716,873, forward strand.
TTTACATTTTAATTCAAACTAAATTTCTTAAAACTGCATGTCTTTTTTTTTTTTTTTTTAAGTAATATATAAAGAATGTAGATGTTTAAACAAACAGACAAATAAATAAATTATGCATGAATGGGTTCAAATCATCCCCCCCTCGATTCCACCTCCTATTCACACCTATGATCCTGAAGCTCCGCCCACAGGACCTACAGTGGCCTGTCAAGCTGATTTTTCGTACAATAAATGACTGGAGGCACATTCGATGGTTAACCCATTATTTTTAATCATGCTTTACATATCTTTCAGGTTACTCGAGTACAAGTACCTCGACTATTGCACCTTTAAGTTTCTTTGAAGAAAGCTCATTTTCCCCTCCGCTAACCCGACGCCAAATAACACCACAGCACCTAGTATCACATCAGAGAGTCTAAAGTGATGCTTGGAAAACTCAAAGCTTTACTTGTTTTAAGTTTTAAACAAGTGCTTTACGTCATATAATCAAGAGTTAAAGTGCACAGGATGTTCAAGACGTAGATACACAGGAGCAGAGCTGAATGAAACCTTACACTTGACTGATGAAAAGCCGAGATCAGAGACCGCTATGAAGAGACGCGCTGACGGACTGCCGATGAATATACCGCGGTGTAGAGCACGGACTAGCAACAACAGGTTTGAAGGGTGGCAGAGCAGCAGTGCGCATGTGCCAAGTCTTAACAAAACGAGGATGGATTTCCACAAACAAACTCTAATCATATCACACACACACACTAAAATAAATAAATACATACATTTACTACCAGCACAGTTCACTCACATTCACCTCGGATAAGCTTTATTAAGTTAATTGACTGGTACTTACTGTCATCCCCTACTGGTCCTGCTGAGCACTGGGCAGGGGGGTCACGGCCCAAATCGTGCAGCTCCTTCAACACACACACACACACACTTTATAGATACAGCAAAGATACAATATGAAAAAAAGCCTGCACAGAGTTACCATGAATATACATTAATACAAAAGTTAGTAGTAATAAAATTCTCATCTAATCCTCTAACTGTCTTAGAGTTGGTGTAATACATCACACTAACGATAGACATGTTCACTTTAAACTTAAAATCGTATCAATAAGAATCTGACATTTTGCTCGAGTAGTAAAAATATAAAATAAAAAAGCTTAAAAAAAATTCACACACGTATATAATAACCAAAAACGTTTTATTTTATTATTATTTTTTTTATAAACCTTGGTGATGTATAACGTCTATAGAAACACAAATTTACATCTTTTTTTTTTTTTTTTTAAATACTGCAAAGGAGAAAAAGCCCAAGTGTGTTTTCTGGATTAAGGTGGAAGTTGTGTATCAGGAATCGACAGAATCCTCAGTCCGCTTCAAGTTAGAAAAAGATAAAAGACGAAAAGTGAAAATGAAACTAGTCACCTTCACGTGATTTCGAGGTGAACTGTAGTGAAACTGCGCTCTCAGTACCTTGTATGGGTGAGGAGTCACGTCAGGGCGGGGCAACGTGACCATATATTCAAACTGTTAGAAATTATCCACATTTTTTGAGATATTAAAGGTGCTGTGATATCCTTCTCTAAATTTTTTTTTTTTTTGAAACAACAACTACAAACTGATTGGAAGACAGTTTGTTGTTCAAAAAATAACAACTTGCATTGGATCTTAAAAAAAAAAAAAAAAAAAAAAAAGGGTTTAATGTAAGCTGGAGAATGTTGTTTATTCTTATCAGAAGTCATTTGGTTTAATGTCTACAAAAATAAAAAAACAAAATTTAAGTTTTGTAGCTTTCAGTATGAATGCCAGCCTTAAGGTTATATATGTTAGATAAAAATATCCAAAACTACGACTAAATTCTCGTTAAGAAGATATACACATTCACACTTTACACACTCTCTCTCCCCCACAGATACGGAGCAACAATTTTGATGACATCATTCTGCACTTCAGCTTCATCAGATTTTCAGTCCAAATCAAACGCTCTCTAGAATCTGAAGTGTCCCGTCCCCGGCATTACAAAAATGACCTTACTGAAGTTAAAAAAACGTATCGAGCGCGAGCGGTTTGAAAGAGAGCGTTTTATTCCGTTGGTTCAGAAGGAAACGGCTTCAATTTATTCGCTTTAAAGAAGGTATTTACGGATTTACGAAGTATTTACGAAGGTATTTACGAAGCCAGGTCACGGCTTCGTGAAAGGCATTTTTCCATGGTACAAACTGTCAAGTTCGGCTTAACCCGGGCTGTGAGGCAAGATAAACGCTATTGTCCATACGAAAAGAGGGAGGGGTCACTCGATATGTCCTGCCCTGACTTCCTACTTCAATGGAAATTACGTCAACACATTGAATAATGCTGCACGTTTCACCGGGACGTTAAAGTCGAGTTAGAGAAATATTTATATAAAATGCTGGGCAGATACGCAGAACAACAATTTCATGATAGTTGATCACATACCGTGAGCGTCGTGATCTCTTTATGTCTTTCCTTGTAGTAACAAGTTTCTGATATGAACAGTTTTCTACTGTTTGAATCTTATAATAAATCGTGGTTCATACGTACCGTAGAAACGTCCTGAAACACAGTGATGTGGTATTTGTGTCATCACCCACCCCTAGTTCACGTGTCAAACTAAGCAAGGCAGGTGTGAAAGCCCCCTCAGCCCTACCTATAAAGACGGTGCCACGAGGCATCGATACAGAGTTTTTGTCCTAAAAGTGTTGCCCGAGCTAAACCATCAAAATCTCAACACCGATAAAGTTAAACTCTGTGTGTTTAACGTGCAAGCAATTTAAAGTCTTTAACTAAACCTGCTAACATGGCACCAACGTTCCATGACACCTAGAGCCGAGTCAAAGTGAGTATGCGAACTCGATTCTCACGAGCCGAGTCTCAAAGGCGCCTCGTTGAGCGAAACCGCTACCTCTAAACAAACTTGATAACACGTTGATTAAAACTGATCGGGAGTTTAAGCTCGAAGTAGCTGCAACGTCACTAAACAAATTGATGTCGATTAAAGTGTTCGGCGCTTAACTATATTAATTATTACGTTCTAACATGAAGGAGAGTCAAATAACTAGTTTCTTTAGGCCTGAGTTTGAATTGTTGATTACAAACGAGTGGAAGAAAAAAAAAAAAGTGTATGAGGTTGACTGTAACAGTAGAACGAGCTGCTGAGAACGACAGACTTTTACCAACGAATTCACGTAACACAAAGTGTTTACTTCACTCCGTTATTAGACTGAGAGTGACCCATCACCTGAAATGTGTTTCATCTAAACCTCGATAACTCAAACAAGTCAGCCTCCAAATAACTTCAGCTTGAAGTTTGTGAACACGTATAAAAAAAGTGTGTTCTGTCGGTGGAAGGGTCAAGAATAAAAACACTAGATCTATAAATAATAATAATAATAATAATAATAATAAGTTATTATTAACAACAATTATTATATATTATGTACTGAAGCGGTTGGTGACATTTTTGCAGTTAAACGTGTCCCTGGGTGTAAAAACTTTCAGAACCGTTTCGTCTACACGGTAATAACCTTTACATTCTTGACCACAGTATGGGTTTTCGTATCCGGCGTTACCGTAATGCACCTAATACAGGTACCGAGTGTCAATACGCTGATATCGGGCAAACCTGAACGGCAACAATTGACGGTATTTAACTACAGGTTGTATTTCCATTATTATGAACCAAAAAGAAACTGAAAGACACAGACCAAAAGCTAAAAAAAGAAGAACTGGCGATATAAATGCAGGATAAAGGATCAGTTACGGATGTTAAGGTGTCACGGCGTAGGACTGGACTCTTACTTCACCAGCGACCTTTTCAAAACACTGAATAAAATGTATTTACATCTATTACGGTCACATTTTTTCTTGCGCAGATTCTTTACTCCAGTGCTTCTTGTAACTTTTTGGTCATCTGAAAAAAAAATTAAAAAGTAGGCAGGATTTCATAACCTCCTCTTCCTCTTCATACAGGGGAAGCAGCACCACTGAAAACCCTTTGGCTGTGTGATCTGTTGCTCCTCTAAACACTATACCGTTACCTCCGAAAACGTTCCTGACTTTATCACACGTGATGACCATCAAACGCGGCACTGCGGATGTCTTCGGCTACTAGCTCGCTATACAGCGGCGCCACCGTGACCATATCGGAACAAATCGTGCTGATGTCAGAAAGGAGTATTATTTACAGCCCAGCACACACCAGCTACCAAACATGAAACTTTTCCTCTTGACCTCTTGGTGCGTTCGAGTTATATCGGAAAGATCGGATTTTACGAGTCGAACACACGTGAATGCCGCTACAGAGTCGTAATTACGAGTTTGAGTTGGGGGCGTGTCAGTAAGAAAACATGCCGCGATGGATGGACACAACATCTGTAGTTGACGGCAAGTTAGGTGAAACTGAAGGTTTACTCGTCTCGGAAACTTTTTTGCAGTTACAATAAAACAAGCTAACCACCCGCACAAAACCCGACAGCACCGTACAACTACGATACAATACGCAACGATAAAGTACACGCTGGCTTCGCAAATCGATTTAAAACATTAAAAAAAAACGCAACACACCTTTTTTGCTCTTCATTTTCTAGGAGTTAAAAATCCTTGCTGTATATTAATTTTTTTATAGCTGATTAAGCACAGGTACACCGCCGTCTTGCTCCGACCAAAATGACCCGAACGCACCTGACGTCGTAATTATGACTTCCCAACTCGTAAAAACTTCCCAGGAGGACTTCAACTCAGTAAGTGCTCAGTTAGAAACACTGACAGTTTAGAGAACTTATGAAGACGTCCTCAAAACCCTCTCGCTAAAGCCGGGTGCACACTTTGCGATTTTTAACAGTCCTTTGCGACTGTTGCTTGTTAGACTGTACGAACGTGATCCCTGCTGTCACGCTATAGGATCTCAGCCCTCATTAACGTCACGTCCGACTGTACGACAGCCGAGACGCGAAAAGCGCACGTACAGAGTAGGACAAGCCACGCGACAGGACTGTGCCTCAAATCTTCTGACACGGCCAGAATTTACTCAGAGGGAAAATCTGATCGGGGGAACATGTCAAACTAGCGATCGAAGACTAGGATTATAGGAATCTTTTAGGATTCTCAACACGCATCTCACACGACCAAATCCTGGCCAAAATCCTACGGCTTAAGAAATGAGTGAATTGCAGATTTTACCTTTTCATTTCTCTTCGCCGGCGTGCGTTAATACGACGATGCGTTAACAAACCGTGATATTTGGGTGAAGACTTGGGTGAACACTTCAAAGCTTGAGAGTGGAAAATTCTGGAATAATAATAAAGCTGGATGGATTCAATAAACAGCGAAAACATGACAAACTCACTTGATATTCGAATAGTTTGTTCGTAAAATAAATCTGTCCTCGGTGAGCCCTGTGAATTATTAGTTTTCCATTTCAAAAAGAGGTGTAAAAGATGTTCATTAGTAGACTTTAGCAGTTTTCTTATCAGGTATTAATTACAGTAAACACACACAGTATCGATATCCAAGTCAAAATGATAGAGCCAAACTGAACACCAAGAACTCACTATAGTCGTGTTTCTAAACCTGACAAGATACTCAGACAAGTTAAAAACCTCAGAGATAGAAACCTAAACGAAGGAATAACCATTTGTTTTTAGTTTTTCTTTCCTTTCACACGCCTAATGAAACTGAACAAAAAGCTTACCTAAATAGCAAAACTCCATGGGTGTAATGTAAAAATAAAATACAGGCTCGGGTACCGAGAAACAGGGTAAACAGAGGTGTAAAGTTACCGAGATGCAGAAAGACAGAGAGGTGAAGTTATGGGGTTAAAATGTGAGTAACGAGTTCAATTCGGGGTGTGAAGTTGAATATTTAGGATGTGAGTAAGCTTCATGAGCGACGCGTCGCAGAAAACTCGGACGTTAGCATGAACATTACAAGTGTGACTTAGCGAAAGGGGGCCAAATCTTAGTCGCACCGCGCTCCTTGATATAACCCGAGATAACAATTTTATTCGTTTATTTAAAAAGGACTCAGTATGTCGGGTTTGAACCGAGTCAGGAACCGACTGTGAATCAGTAGTAGTAGTTCGCGCTGACGCCTTTTTAACTAGCCGCCTAGTCGCTAACATTACTGCTTCATTAGCAAGAAAAAAATAGCCACCTAGCTAGCTAGCTAGCTAGCTCAGTCCCTCAGCCATCTCCTAGCAACATAAATTATCCTATTATATATACACATATATATACGCACACACACATATACGCGTGTTCTACCTGTTAAAGGTTTTTAAAAACTAGCTATGGTCGCGGTTTATAATCGTAAGCAACTTTAAAACGCGGGCCTGCTGATTAGCGAGCTAGCTAGCGTTAGCTTAAACCGCACAAGTCGTGCCGGCTAGTTCAGTCTATTTATCTAATCCAGCTATGAATATTCTACTCGGTAGAAACGACTGACATGGCGTCCACCATTTTGTCTCTCAGACAACTTATAGTTATGATTCTAATAATAATAATAATAATTATTATTATTACTGTTGTTGTTATTAATAACATGATTACCTACACGACACTTATAGCTAGCGAACATTACAGCACGATGCGTTAGAGCTACACTAGCCAAAGCTAGATCTTTTTGCCTCCCCCCCCGAAATGTCTGAAACCGGAGCCGTGGTATCCATGTAAATAAACGTTTATATAAATATTATTTTTTGGTCAAAGTGATTGAAGGAGGCATGGATGTAGACGCGCTGTAAATCAATGTGGATGGATGAGAAAGTCGAAGTGCGAAGCGGAGGCCTCACTTCCTTCCTTCCTTCAGGTCTTACCTTGTGAATTCTCTTCAGTGCCATTGTTGTGCTGCTGCTGTCAGTGAGAAACGCGCACTCGGGTTATTTCTTCACGATTTCTTTCCTTTTTAATATATAAAACTCTCCTTGTCGATTCTGAGCGCCGACCAACACCAGGCAAAGGGTGAAATCTTCTACCAAATGTGATCGGTGAGATGACGGAACCCGGTCGATAATGGATTTCTTTCTCTCTGGTGTGTGTGGTTTTTTTTTTTTTTAAGACGAAACTGAAAGGTATTATACTAGCACTCTGAGTGAGTGAGTGAGTGAGAAAGAGAGAGAGAGAGAGAGACAGAGAGGCTGAAGCGCTCCTTCCTCCTGCAGCGGCCGCCGCGACCGAATCACACCACTCAAATGAGGACTCCTCCGCCTAGCTGCAGCTCAAATTAGCGCCGCATCCATCCTCTAGAGCACCAGCTAGGGCGCATGATCTCTGCGGTCACACCCTAGAGAGTGCGCGCGTGTAGGGAGTGTCAGGGCTGTATGAGAGTTAACCAGCGCTTAGGTAACTTCAGCTGCTGTAGAAATTTGTGCAACTACCGTAGAGCCAGCGTAGATCCAAAATGGCGGAAACACAATTACACTACATACACTACGTTTTGAGCCAAAATGGCGGAAGCACTCTTACACTACATACATTACGTTTTGAGCCAAAATGGCGTTCATCATAGGCTTTCATCAGTCCCTCTCCCTCCCCCTATTTTTTCGACGAGGAATAAAAACGGTAATGTATCAATACAAATCAAGATACAGGAAAATTGCGACTGCTTTACAGTTATTTGTTTTATTTATTCGTCGCTGATATATATTGATAAAGAGTTAAACACGACGATCTTCCGGCTTCCGGATTTTCGCAGTTTCTCGAAAACACCTCTGACGAGAAGTTGAGCCAAAGCGGAGGGATATCGTGTGTTTGTTGTATCGCGATACAAAGCGAGAATCTCGCTGGGATGAGATAAAAGAGCAAAGGGTTGATTGCAACACTTTGCTTGGCTGAGCTGAGCGCTGAATTTCTCCATCTAATATCCTTAAAGCAAATCAGATAAGGCCTGCTATCAGATTTGAGTCCATTAGGCATTACGAGTACCCAATGGAATAAAAAAAAGTAAAGAAAAGAAAACCCCTCATCATTCACATAGTCGAAAAGGTTCAATTATAGGAATCAATCGGATGGCTCAAATTTGATTATTAGAACAGAGGCTCTGGGCTAAATGTTACATTTATATTACAGAAAGGATCCACTGTGCAAAGCCCTGTCACACTCCTGTCTCAATAACCCCAAATTAAATCCTTCAGATTGATCTCTTTATGTGACTAAATGGTTAAGGCGTGTATTATATGTGATGATCAGTATTTAGGGTATCTTGTGTGTAGTGTCTGTTTTTGTTTGCAGTTATATTCTGTTCTCTGAGAGCTCCACAGGCTTAATGAATCATATCCAGCTCACTTGTATCACTGTAGTGTTCTGGGTATATTGATAAATTCCCTTAGTAGTAGGCACTACAGAGCAATTATGAAGCCGATTTACTTTATTTTGCACAAATCAACAAATGCAGCTCATGTGTATAAACCTGGGCATGCTGCTGAAGACTGTGGCATATTGCAAAAGTGACCAATTGGGGCAGTGGTGGCTCAACAGTTAAGGCTCTAGGTGACTGATCAGAAGGGCAGGGGTTCAAGCTGCTACTGTTGGGCCCTTGTGCAAGGCCCTTAACCCTCTCTGATGCAGGGGTGACCCTGTGCTCTGACCCCAACTTCCTAACAAGCTGGGATATTTGAAGAAAAGAATTTCATTGTGCTGTAATGTATATGTGACAAATAAAGGCTTCTTCTTCAAAAACATCTGTTAGAAGAAACCCGGTTAGTATTAGTGACATATGTACAGTGGGGGAAATAAGTATTGAACGTATCAACATTTTTTTCAGTAAATATATTTCCAATGAGTCTAGTCACATGAAATTATCACCAGACTTTGGTATTAACACAAGAAATCCACACATGAAAGTCCATAAATAAACTTATGTGTAATAAAGAGGAATTATACAGGATAAATGTATTGAACACACTAACTGAAATTAATTTAATACTTAGTGGAGAAGCCTTTGTTTGTAACGACAGCTTCAAGACACTTTCTGTATGAAGAAATGAATGGGCCGCAGTATTCAGGTGTGATTTTGGCCCATTCTTCTAAACATATTGTCTTTAAATCTTGTTCAATTGGATTCAAGTCAGGTGATTGACTGGGCCATTCTAACACCTTTAGTTTTTTTCTCTGAAACCATTTGAGAGTTTCCTTTGCTGTATGTTTTGGATCGTTGTCCTGCTGGAAGCTCCACCCATGTCTCATCTTCATCATCCTGGTGGATGGCAGCAGATTCTTCTCAAGAATCTCCTGGTAAAGGGCTCCATTCATCGTTCCTTCAATTATATGAAGTCTGCCAGTACCATGTGATGAAAAACAGCCCCACACCATGATGCCTCCACCTCCAAACTTCACTGTTGGTGTAGTGTTTTTAGGGTGATGTGCAGTGCCATTTCTTCTCCAAACATGGTGTGTAGTATGACAGGCAAAAAGTAAAATTTTGCTCTCATCTGACCAGACTACACTCTCCCAGTATTTCATAGGCTTGTCCAAATGACTTGTATCAAACTTTAAACGAGCTTCGACATGCCTTTTCTTTAGTAATGGAGTCTTGCGGGGTGAGCGTGAGCAGTGGAGTGCATTGCCTATTGTTTACTCTGTGACGATGGCACCTGCTGCCTCCAAGTGTTTCTGGAGCTCTTTCTGAGTGGTCCTTGGCTCTTGGGATACTCTTCTGACTATTCTTCTGACTCCCTGGACAGAAATTTTGCAAGGAGCTTCTGTGCGTGGACGGTTGATGATGGAGTGATGTTGCTTCCACTTGTGGATAATGGCTCCAATGGTGCTTACTGGAGGATTCAGAAGCTTTGAAATACATCTGTATCTGATTCCATCAATATGTTTTGCAACAATAATGTTGTGAAGGTCTTGGGAGAGCTCTTTGCTTTTACCCATCATGAGATGGTTCTTGTGTGACACCTTGGTAACAAAAAGCCTTTTTATAGACCATCAATTTACTAACCCAGCTGATATTAATTTGCACAGATAGGGGGTATAATTACTTACGGATTTCAGCTGGTTCCTTGCCTTACCTTACCTTGGAGAACTGCTTTTTCTTAGCATGTTCAATACTTTTTTCCCGTGTCATTCCATTTCATTACACATAACTTTATTTATGGACTTTAATGTTGTGAATTCTTTATATTTCTGGATTTCTTGAGTTAATACTGAGAAAATTTAATTAGAAGCACATTACATTAGAAATATATTTACTGTAAATATATGTAAATGTAAATGTTGACATATTCAATACTTATTTACTCCACTGTAGCAGTCCCTCCAGGATTTCGCGATTTTGCAAGCGCAAAAATGAACACAAAAATCAAGCTAACGCTGCAATATTCGCAGGAGCTTGCAGTTTTTCAAAATTACCACAGATTTTCTGCAAATTTGGGCCAAGACGTATCATGTGATGTCATCACAACACACATTCCAAAGCACTCTTCAATTCATGTGCGTCGAACATGAGTACAGCTAAAAGGTCTCATTTACGAACAGACATCACTGTGAAAGACCGTGCAAAATAATTTTATGCAAGGTTTGAAGGTTTATAGATATGAGCTGCAGTGGTAGCTCAGTGGTTAAGATGTTGGACCTCTGAAGGTCATGAGTTCAAATCCTGCTAACTGCCACTGCTGGGCCCCTGAACAATGTCCTTAACCCTCAACTGCTCAAATGTGTAAATGAGATGAATGTAAGTCGCTCTGGATAATGGGGTCTGCCAAGTGCTGTAAATGAGGGGTGATGAATGAACTGAAATTTCTCAGATTCCAGTAGTTTTCCACAAAAAAAGCACAAAAACTCTGCAAGTTGCATCATGAATTTTGAAAAACGCCACAGCAAAATCAAGCATTTCTGGCCGCAGCAATCACAAAAAGAAACTCCTGAGAAATCCTGTATGAAATACTTATTGATATCCTGGTGCTATCTCTTCCCCAAGTAAGCGACGCACATGCACCCAGTCCACATGATGTAAAAGAAAACGTAATCCATCAGACCAGGCCACATTCTTGCATTGCTCCATGGTGCAGTTCTGATGCTCACGTGCCCATTGTAAGTTCTTCTGTCAGTATACAGGGGTCATCATGGGCACTCTGACTGGTCTACATCTACACAGCCCCATACGCAGCAAGCTGTGATGTACTGTGTGTTCTCACACCTTTCTATCAGAGCCAAAATTAACTTTTCAGCAATTTGTGCTACAGTAGTTCTTCTGTGGGATCAGACCAGATGGGCTAGTCTTCATTCCCCACACACATCAATGAGCCTTGGGTGCCCATGACCCTGTCACCGGTTCACTGGGTGTCCTTCCTTGAACAACTTTTAATATGTAGTAACCACTACATTCCAGGAACACCCCACAAGACCTGCTGTTTCGGAGATGCTCTGACCCAGTCTTCTCGCCATCACAATTTGGCTGTTGTAAAGTCGCTCAGATCCTTCGGTCAGCTTGCCCATTTTTCCTGCTTCCAACACATCAACTTCAAGAACTGACTGTTCACTTGCTGCCTAATATAATATATCCCACCCCTTGATATGTGCCATTGTAGTGAGATAATCAATGTTCTTCACGTCACCTGCCAGTGGTTATATATATATATATATATATATATATATATATATATATATATATATATATATATATATATATATATATATCCCTATTTTCTTTTAATAAATATTTCGATTTGGTGACAGATTAGTTTTTATGTACAATTATTAGTACGTTTTTTTTTTTTTTTAATGTGGTCTGTCTTTAGACCAAATTGTGCACATTCATACAAACTTGAATCATTTCTCTCAGTTTGAATTAAAACATCATTTATTTACCATTGTAGATAAGGCTACATATACAATGTCTGTATAATTATGTCAGAAGACACTTTTAGAGTTATGGATTGGGAAGAGATCAGTGGACATTTTTTTAAAAATTATTTTTTATTTTTATTTGTTTTTTTTATTGTTTTGACTGGACTTCCTTCCGGAAATGGAAGACTATTGCAAAATAAGAAAACAAAAAGAACCATCAGTACTGTCAAATATTTATTTTATATTAAATTGTAACAAAACAGAAGATAGACATATAGATAGACAGATGTTAGATAGAGAGACAGACAGACAAACAGATATATAGACAGATAGATAGATGGATACATGCTGGGCAGACAGACCGTTAGATAGATAGATAGACAGACAGATAGACAGATTTATATATATATATATATATATATATATATATATATATATATATATATATATATATATATATATATATATATAGCCTGTGATTAAACATTTATTATAATGTAACAATAACTTGTCAACAGTCAATTTTCCAAATATTTATTATACATTTATTATAATGATTGCGCACTGGAAATATATACAGTTTAAGTAAAAGTTTTATAAAACTTCTACAACACAAAGTTATAAAAATAGAAAGAGAAGCTAGCTAGGGAACCCTCTCCACTCCACTTCCCTTCAGTGTGTCTATCTTCCACCGGATGGCAGCACGAGGCAGCGCGTGACTGCGCGCGAGCGGGCTTGCGTGGGCGTTCCTGCCTCCGCCATCATGCCGGGGTGGTGCAGAAACTCCGCGACGAGGAAAACCCTAAGCGAGCGGAAGAAGTAGCCAGGACACCCCGGTACCTTTCAGCACCCGTCTCTCCGTCCGTCCGCGCACGCGCGCGTCCAATCCTGCGTGATCTCTACGACAGAGCCGAGCTCGTGCACCTCGCTGCCCTCCTTCCTCTTCATCCTCCTCCTCCTCCTGATCCGGCGAACGGAGCGGAGCCGCACCGAGTGATGCTGCTGCTGCTGCGGCCCGCGCTGCCCTCCTAAATCACCACAGCCCCATGAACATGTCCAACGCAGTCATGGGTCTAAACCCCACCGACAGGTTCATCAAATGTAAGTGCGTGCGCGGGCGCGCGCCCGTTTCAGCCGGATGTTTTTGTGTCTTCGCGTCTCCTGCGCGTCTCAACCTGTCATTAAAATGATCATTTGCATTTACAAATTGTGGGCTCGGCTGTCTGTGATTGCTCTGCAACAACCATCACACATGCTCAAGCTTAAAACAATGACCGATCCGCTTATTCTTCTTCTTATTCGTAGTAGCATTAGTCTATTATTATATCATCGTGCTATTATTTGGATCAGTGATCTGATGCTCCATGGCCCATTTGTCGTCCGTTTTTGGTGTACCCTGATAGGCTGGAGGCTGGCTAATGAGGTTCAGACCAGCTTTCAGCTAGTGGTGAATGCGTGAATTGCTAGAGAGAGAGAGAGAGAGAGAGAGAGAGAGAGATCAGCATCATTTCGTTCCAATGAAACCTTTTCCCTTGCCACTTTGACGATGACAGCAGCCAAAGGACGACCTAAAGGTACAACTGCTTTATCTTTGGTCTAATTTCTTTTTTATTTCATTTCATTAAGATCTTAAGAGTATCGCTTCACCGTACGGATCGATCTCGGACTTTATCTCATGACCCTCTCGCTTACCCTGAGAGATACTCTCTGATAGCTGATAGACTGTGAGATACTCGTGGACTTGTTATATAGAGGATGTCCATCCCAGTTGTGCTATTGAAGTCTATGTAGCTCATATATGCTTCCTAATCATCCCTGCGATGACATTCACCAACACCAAAATAGAATAAGTACAGTTTTGGGATTCTTCTACGCTTTGTGAATATAAAACTGGATGTAATGTGCTTTGTATTGCTCAGTGTGTGTATGCAATACAGAGCTATACAGATTAACAAGCCCTAAGAATGTTGTAGCAATTGCAGAAAGTGCTTGCTTTTGTTCATATCGCCTATGTTGCGTCGCTGCGATGTAATTAGTAATTAGTAATATTAATGTCATTACTATTGAAGAAGACAGTGTGGCATTGGGGAAGCTGTTGGCAGTTAGCGAGCGACCAGAAGGGAAACGAGAGAGAGAGAGAGAGAGAGAGAGAGAGAGAAACAGGAGGGGTTTCATTGGAATCCACTCTAAATGGGCTATCCCTCACCGAGGGACCGTGGCCGACCAAAATTGTGCCGCAACATATGTTATTCAGCATGAAATAATCATATTACGGCATATGCTAGCACCAAAAACATTTTCAACGAAGATTATTAAATGTCACAGTGTACAATGATCCCCATAAAGTCTAAGGCTGAATTCTGTAAGACTGTGTTATAGCTTGTTCTCCGTGTCAAATCATATGATGAGGATCCTCTAATGATAGACCTGTGATTATTACAAATCAATCAAAATGGAGTCTCATAAATGTTCACATTTTGCCACTTCCAATAAGTATTTGTAGGTATTATTATTATTATTATTATTATTATTATTATTAATATTATTTAAAATATATATTGTTTTCACTGTTGGCCCAGTGTATTACAGTGTACATATTTATGAGCAGTGGTAGGTGTTGACTAGCTAGTAACAAGCAATTTACAAAAGTAGAACAAAACAAGCTTTCTATATTGTAACATTAGCTGAAGCAACTAAATGCTTGGTGTCATAGCCAGCTCAATGAATGTGGTGCTTGAAATTGCTAATATTTGTGTTAGAGGGCAGCAATAAAGAATAATTCCTTCAATCAGATCTTGCTTAACCAAGATTTCTACCTTTGGCTAAGTTGCACGCAGTGCTGGTTTATGGATCTCACTAACTTTTCAAAGCAATACTTAGCAAAGCGTTAGTTAGCTATTAGGTAGTGAGGGAGCGTATCTATGTTCCCCGGATTTATATGGCACATAATGAACACGTGGTAATTTAAAGTGCACCTATTATGTTTTTTCAAACATTACCTTTCATGTAGCTGTTTGTGAATGTAAAAACGTCTGCAAAGTTTCAAAAATCAAAGCGCACGACAAACTGAGTTATTGACTCCTAAAAGAAGGAAACGATTCTGAACAGCTGAAACGAGTCGTTAGAGATTCCAGACTTACTTCCTGTGCTAACCTGCTTAGATTTGTAACAAAAAGAACCGCCTCTCGTCTTCATCGGCTGCTGGCTGATAGCGGTAGACCAATCACAACAGACTGGGACATCTGACCAATCACAGCAGAGGATGCTCTCTGAAAGGAGGAGTTTAGAATGGATCATTGAACGAGTCATTTGTGACACTGGGGGGAAAAAGGTAGCGCTGCAATTTAAATTATGAACACATTAAAGTGTTTTTTGACCTTGGGTGCATGTAAATCTACTGTATGAGACCTCTAAAACAAAATTAGGCACATTTCAAAACCATAATAGGTGCGATTTAAAGCTGGAGTTAGGCTTCAAGATAAGCGAAAGCTGGGACGTGTTCATACTTAACATTCTGTTCCTTTTATGACCGTTTACTGTGTTTTATTGGCTACAGTACGTTATTTTTTAAGTTTAGCGTATACATTTCACTGTTGTTCATGCATGGAGTTGAACTATATATATATATATATATATATATATATATATATATATATATATATATAAAACTGTATATATTACATGTTTACTTAATGTGCATTAACAGAATATTGAGCTGGGGAACATAGGGCCCTGGGAACGTAGGAATGATCCCGTTAGTGAGCCTTAGTTTTACAGCTGCTAGCATAAAATTTAGGCTAAGCTTACAAAACTCCAGTCTACCTTAATTAATTGTTAGCACTGATTGTGTTGGCTTTTATTTGCATGGATGAAATTGTCCGGGAGGAGTCCATTTTTCAAAAAATAAGAAGACAATGCACTTCATTCATTAGCCATTTCTAGTTCATACTGATAAGTTTGTGTGGTCACTATATGAACATGTATGAACATAATATTTACTATATCTGATGCTCAAAAGATTTTTGATAGAGCTCATGACTTGCGATGCTGTAATGTTTATGTAATTTCATTGTCATGTTTTGTTGTCGGAATCTTTTTAAAATTAATTTACCAACACGTTCGAGTGAAACATTGATATTCCTAATGATTTCCTGTCGTTTTCACCATCACAGATCCTTTACATAAGTCTGTATAAAAGACTTCTAGTTCTAGCTAGCTAATCGCTAGCCTCAATTATTAGCTAGATTATATCTGGCATCCGTATTTCCCCGTTGCTTAGCAGCACTTGAACGGGAATCATACTGGGTTTGTCTTCTTGTAGTGGTAGCACATACATTGCCCTCCACTAATATTGGCACCCTTGGTAAATATGAGCAAAGAAGGCTGTGAATTGCAGACGTTTGTTGCCTCTTGGGGTCAGAAAGTCTACAAAGCTACAATCCGAAGTCACCTACATCAGCACAAGGAAACCACCACAGCATGGGGAGAAAACACAGACTCCACACACACAGGCCTGTGGCAGGAATCGAACCCCCAACCCTGGCAGTGTGAGGTAACTGTGCTAACCGCTAAGCCACAGTGCACCCAAAAGAATATATAATGAAGCCAATTTTCAAGACAAACATTGCGACACAAAGAGTAATTAAACAACAAAGCTTATATTTGTTGGTTGTGTGAGTATTCACCCTCACCTTCTGGATCAATACTTGGTAGAACTACCTTTGGCTGCAGTTACAGCTGGGATATATCTCTATCAGTTTTGCACATCCTGATCCTAATACCATATTTTTTCTTTTGCTCAACCTCTGTCAGATTGTATGGAGATATTTAGGTCTAACAAACTCTGGGCCTTTTGGGAACAGGTGTATTTGTATACTGAGGTCATGTGACACTGATGGTTGCACCAGGATTCATTTAGGGGTTTCACACCTCAATGGGGCGAAATACTTAAACAATCACAACTTTTATATTTTATAAAGGCATTAATCTGAATTGAATTCAGATTCAGTGTGTGTGTGTGTGTGTGTGTGTGTGTGTGTGTGTGTGTGAGAGAGAGAGAGAGAGAGAGAGAGAGAGAATGTTTACTGCCATTGCCTCTTGATCACACATCATTTAGACCCTCTATTCCCACAGAAAGGCCTGTGCTGCCACCTGAACCAGCTCTGTAATGACGAGATATGAAAAAATGGTGAAGATTTACATGATACATCTCAGAGAGACGCCGTGAGCAAACGAGTAAGACAATGCGGGAAAAGGGAAGAGGATGAGAAGTGGAACAGACAGGGAATTAGACTCGAGACAGCGGATGGATGAGGCTATGCTCAAACATGGATAGTTCACAGTGACCAGAAACAATGGGAGAACTTTTTTATTTATTTATTTATTTATTTATTTATTTATTTATTTACTAAAACTAGAACATTCTTGAAGTTCCTTTTTCCAACATAAAACTTTGTGCTTGTCTCGACTTCTCTAATCATGTAGGCCTAACATAAACAGAATCTGTTGAAACTAATATTTATTAATTAGTATTGATTGTGGTCATGTGGGCTGACTGTTTCAAATTTTAGAACAAATTTTAGTCTTAAATTCCCTCAGTCTCTTATTCACATTATTCCCACCTGCCCCAAACATACTGTAGGCATTTTGCTGCTTGATTACCGTAATTATTGTTTCAGCTGATAATAATTGAGATATTGGGTATTTTAAAGTAAATTCACGTTGTGGGGCTCTTTTAACTATTAACCGATTGACCAATTTATCAATGGACCAATAAAATCGACTGATTTCGACTGATAATAAAGGTCCCCAGACTCGTAATAGTTGTAATAGTATTATGGAAATTGTCTCGAATTCTCCCTCTTGTCACACCGAGAACAACAGCTTGCAGCTTTCTTAGGTTTCCATGTGCTTTTACTATTGCTTTGGTTTTGGTGTTTGGTTTGCTGTCATTTTACACCTATCCAAACACTGCACCAGTGTCATTTGGCAATATTTATGTTTATAGCAGTGAGCCACATGACTTACATTCAGTATGTCATCATTTATTACTCTATTTGTGCATTTTGTATTTATTGGTAGACCAACTTGTCCACTTCAGCCAAGCATGAAACACTTTTTGCGATATTTTCGTGATTGTTTGTCCAATTTTAACTTGCATTAAAAAAAAAAATTGTATAAAAGAGCTGAATAAAAAAAAAACCCATAGTAAACCCCAAAACAACAAAATCAGCACTCTTAGTGCTTCCTGATATGCGTTAATGACGTCTTTTAAAGTTATAAGTACTTTCTTTTTAGAGAAGTTGACAGTTATAATAGTAAAGTCCTAAGGCTAAAACTATCACGTTGACTTTTGGACTTTATCGGCTGATACTATTGGTTTTCAGGACCTCAAAGCTGGTAACATATTCATATTAGTCATGTCTCGATGAGTGATGAATAGAACAGCTTCACATACTTCACAAAAAATGGTGAATAAGAGAATGGTAATGTCTGAAAGCTGTCCTTAAGGAAGCAGACGACCTTGCAGGCCTCATGGACTGAATGTAGTCGTGTCACCAGAGGATGTCACCTACCTGCGTAATGCAATGATTAGCCAGTAGCCAGTAGATGATGCAATGATAGGCTGTATATTTCTGCACAGAGCCATCATTAGTGTTAAGTGAAGTTTAGCATGGATTCTACCAGTGTAATTGAGCACTGGTGTGTAGTTATAACTGTAACACTTTACACACACACGCACACACACACACACACACACACACACACAGGGCCCTTAACCCTCTCTGCTCCAGGGGCACCGTATCATGGCTGACCCTGCGCTCTTACCCCAACTTCCTAACAAGCTGGGATATGTGAAGGAAAAGAATTTCACTGTGCTGTAATGTATATGTGACAAATAAAGGCTTCTTGTTCTGTTCCTTTAAGGATCTGAAAGGAAAACAGTTAAAGCAACTTTGCTGGCCCCAGGCCTCTACTCATGAGGCTTCTGTCTCACCTGTAAGTGTTTTGGCAGGTCGGCAACAGTGTGACACTTCAATCAAGGCTATTACTGCTCAGAATACTCTGGAAATAATTAGGCCAGGGAACTCATGTGTCTCGAAGCAGCTCTCAAAAAGGAAAAGAGCAGCAGCTTTATTCCACTTTCTTGTGTTATGATAGACACTTTAAAAAAGAGCAAGACTGCAAATTTGTAGGAACTTGCAGATCAACGCATATGACACATTGGGAACAGCTTTTTATGACTTAATGTGTATGAAATCCAGTAAAATCACTATCAAGTCAATAGTCACTTTCATCCTTCAAATTAGTTGTGAAATCCAACAAGCCTTAAAATGTTTTTTTTTAGATGTTAGCAAATTTAAAGTGTGCCACTGGTGGAAGTGGCTAGATACTGACTGACTGATTTGTTCATACATTTATATGATTCTGAGTCAAGTCATGATTCGTCCACTATGTATCAGAATCGAATCCAATGCCTCAGATGGTAGAGATGAATTCTTCATCGTGTTGCCAGTCGTAAAGTCTTGTATTTCAAGCTACTGGTTTGAGTTGAGCTGTCCAAGTTGTCCAAGTATGGAAGTCCAAGTTGAGTTGCAAGTCAAAAGCCTTGGAGAAATGCAAGTAAACATGCTAGTCATAAGTATTCTAGTCAGAGTGGATGTAGGAGTGATAGGCTTTAGCCACTTTAGTTAGAAGTTGGAGTCAGGTTGAGAATCATGAGCTTTGAAGTAATAGTTGAGTTGTGAGTCATAACCTTTGAAGCCTGATTTGAGTTGTAAGTCATATGCATTGAAGTCAGAGCTGAGTGTCATAAGCTTTGATGTCAGAGGCCAAATACGAGTCATAAGCTTTGGAGTCAGAATATAGTTACGAGTAATAAGCTTTGGAGTCAGAATATAGTTACGAGTAATAAGCTTTGGAGTCAGAATTGAGTTACGAGCCATAAGCTTTGGAGTCAGAATCTAGTTACGAGTAATAAGCTTTGGAGTCAGAATCGAGTTACAAGCCATAAGCTGTGGAGTCAGAATCTAGTTACGAGTAATAAGCTTTGGAGTCAGAATCGAGTTACGAGCCATAAGCTTTGGAGTCAGAATCTAGTTACGAGTAATAAGCTTTGGAGTCAGAATCGAGTTATGAGCCATAAGCTTTGGAGTCAGAATCTAGTTACAAGTAATAAGCTTTGGTGTCAGAATCGAGTTACGAGCCATAAGCTTTGGAGTCAGAATCGAGTTACGAGCCATAAGCTTTGGAGTCAGAATCTAGTTACAAGTAATAAGCTTTGGAGTCAGAATTGAGTTACGAGCCATAAGCTTTGGAGTCAGAATCGAGTTACGAGCCATAAGCTTTGGAGTCAGAATCTAGTTACGAGTAATAAGCTTTGAAGTCAGAATCTAGTTACGAGTAATAAGCTTTGGAGTCAGAATCGAGTTACGAGCCATAAGCTTTGAAATCTCAGTTTCCGACCCATTGATGTTGAGAGCCATAAGCTTTAATTGCTCAGGTTGAGTCAGATTGAGCCATAAGCAAGTTTTGAGTCATACGTTTTGAAGTCAGAATCGAGTTTCAAGATTGAGTGGTCATAAGTTTTGAACTCTGAGTCAAATCGCTTGTCGCTATACAGTGGGTTCATTTTTGTTTTCTAGAGAAAACATCATGAGTATAAATATTAGACTTGTGATTCGTACTGGTGAACTCTAAATGCGTTACTCTGGACCAGATGTATGCAAAATGCCCATGTTGTACTGCACAAGCGTACATGAAATATGAAAATCTAGTTCAATCTGTACGGTGGATAGGAAAGAAAGGACGAGAGAATGGAGAGGAGAGGAAGGCTAATTTTAGCCCCCTTAACACACATAGTGTAGCTATGAGTTTGAAGAGAACGGAGTAGGACAGAGCTTTGGCCTAATGAGGCCACACTAAAGCAGGAAGTTACTCCAGTCCAACATGGCTCTCCAATTTTCCAGCATTCTCCTCTAGCGTTCTGTCTTCCAGGTCTAGCTGTTGTCTTTACTTCTGCTGTCAGTCATCCCAGCTCTTTGTGTTTACTGGCTCATTTTGCGCTCTGTTTCTCAGCATGCCGTCCCACCTGCCAGCCTGGCTTTGCATGTGTGTGTGTGTGTGTGTGTGTGTGTGTGTGTGAGTGCAGATGGCTGTACGTGTGTATGGCATGCATTAATTGCATGACTTAAAATAGCCCTTTAAAAACTCCTTTATCGAAGATGTGTGGAGCATGGATAACAAGAATCTCCTTATTCTTCCAACTCCTTTTTCCTTAACCCATATCCTCTGCTTCTTTTGGTCTAGCAAAAACATAGCATAAGAGAGAAGGACAAGTCACAGTGTTGCACTACATGCAGTATTTTAAACGCTGAACTTGTCATGTTTGGGTGTTTCGAGGTTCGAGGTTGTTCTGGCGGAAAAAGCGGACTTGGTGTCCGATGTTTTTTTTTTTTGGTTCCAGTTCAGCGATCACGTGTTATATTGTAACAGGGAGACTTTCCCCAGAGTCAATCTCTCTCCATCCTCTCTCAGATCTTCTGTCCTAGTTTTACTCATGCTTGCTCTATGCTACACACACACACCACCCGAAACCTATTATTAAATAATACGTTCCTTGATATGGCAATTCCATAAAAATGTCATTAAACAACAGTAAAAGGCACAGAAACTTTCCCATAATTTCTGACATCAAGAAATCCAGATTGTATGAGTATGCAAATTTAAAAACACCCCAACCCAGTACTCTCCACACTCTTCCCCTAAAAACCAGTGTAACAGCAAGATATTTGCATACTGGATCCTGATTGTTTCTTACATATTATGATTTAATAACACTTACGAGTCACATGCTCAATACTAGCTTGCTGTACATCATTCTGCTTTAATATTTTATACGGATGCCCACCCTTTATTCCAACTTCTCCTTTTATTTCAATATTTTTAAAATACGGTTTTGGCTCATGTGCCAAGCTCATGTGCATAATGTACACAAAGGCTTTGATTAGATACAAACCTTACATGACTTTTCTATTTACCAGATTATCAGACCCAGACTGGCAAGTGAACAGATTGCCCAACATGGAGAAAAAAAAAGAATGTCAAGACAAATCTGAATTAGTGCTGAACACATCAAAGAGTTATTGCATCATAATATGTAAGAGCCAATCAGGTTTCGATATGCAAATGCAGGCCTTGCAAGTAAAGAAGTATATATTAAATGTCCACTGAAAAAGATCTGGTGTGTATAAAATGCCTTTGATTCTTTGGCTTGATCCTCTACAGGAACACTACAATTAAGTGTTTCCATGCCCGAAATGAAGCTATATAACCCATAACTGTCTAAAAAAAACAATCGAATACATTTTTTTTGGCTTGGGCGGTATATCTAATGCTGCCTTCAAGTCCTCCTTGAAAGTTCGTACGGGTTTGGAGGTGGTAATTATGATGTCAGATTGATTTTGGTTGGGAAAAAATGGACCTAGCAAGAAAACTATTTTTTTTGTATTATCAACAACAAGAAGTTTCTTTTGCTTTACTGATCATAATAATTATAATACTGATAAAAGACAGTAAGTGCTTACCGTCTGCTGCAGGTGTGGCATTTACACATTTATTTAGACGGCCACCATGACGTTTTCTTATTGACACGCCCCCGGAAGTCTGAAAGTAGGGTCTCGTAGAAAAATACAAGTTCCCAAGTTGTTTTTACAACATTGTGGTGAAGTTTGTGCACATTCACCTTGTAATTATGATATATCCGGCATGTCTTGAAGGTACCGTAACTAACACATCTACCGAATCTGGATTTTTATTAGAGATGCACCGATGTATCTGCCAATTTTTCACGCTATGGGCCATTGGCCGATATTCTAAAAACATCCGATGATCAGGGCCGACTATCTCCTGTCAATCAAAAGAAGGCGGGAAAACACATGGATTTCGTGCTGTGTGTAAAGATGATGTCTCTCGTGTGGAATGATGATAAAACTGCAGTTTGTAATCTCTGCACTGATCAAATTTTACACCAGACGCTGCAGCAGTGAAGCGGGAGTTTCAGTGTCGAGTCTAAATTTTTTCTGCCGCGCTACTCGAACTGAATTAAAGCTCCAGTACACCGTTGAAAGATTTAAATGAAGATGAATTGACAGAAAAGGATATATTACACAGAAATATATATTTGTAGAGTAGTATATTTCAAATCCAGTTAATGTTAATATATAAAATGTTGATATTATGTATTACCAGTTTGATGTTAATGATGAAGTAGAAATGCTTTTGTTTGTGGTGAGTGAACGTGAGACTAACAGGAGGTTTTTTACAATTCAGTCAATGTTAATATGAATTAATAACATTCAATAAGTTAAGAAATCTTACTTTAATCTTCAGAATTGAGTTCATGTGTTAATATTAATTAGAGTAATGTGTTTCTGTTTATGAGACCAGTTACTGTGAAACAGCTTGTTGAAATGGAGAGAATAAAGTTTTTATTTACATTTCTTTCAGAATTGTGGAATTAATTATTATTCATTTATAAGAAGGCATAAAAGGCAGAACTATCGGTTATCGGTTATCGGCTGAGAAATATAGTATCGGTGCATCTCTAATTTTTACAGATGTTATTATAGTATGGTTCATTTTTTTGTGGAACTGCTACATAAAGCAGTTTATTATCATTATTATAGAAAACACATTTAATACCGATATTTCATACACATTGCATGATTTAAAAAAAAAAAAAAAGAAGAAGACTTTAATCAACCGATGTGCTATGTGCTTAAGTTGTATTCGGGCTCATTTGGAAGTTGCGATGATGGAAAGTTTCAGATAAGTTTGAGCAAATTTCAAGAACCCATCGGCTAAATGTAGTGGAAAGGAAATGATCACACCGGGAGATGGCAGATTTCAATGTATGAGTGCCATCAATGAATTTGTAGCTATTCTTTATCTCGGCAGCGTCGGACCATGAAAAGAAAACCTACAGATGCCACGCAGAGCGCTAAAGACATTCTTCAAGTTTGACTGGATAAAGCCAGATGAACGTATAAAGAACATACACTTTATAAGAGCTTACTACAGTGAGAGTGAGAGCGCGAGAGGTGGAATGAGTCATTTCAGAGTGAATAGTGATTTCCCTGTTGTGTGCTTACTTCAGCACTGCGAGCTACTCCATTTTAATGGTGGTGCAAAAGTGGTTTCCATGTAGTGAAAGTATTTTTGTTTCCCGGGTTGAGATTTAATTGCTGAGTTCAACTGCTATAAGTGTAGGTGTTCTGTATATTTGTCATAAAAAAAAAAAAACAGCTGCAGTGAGCTGACTCTGCTGTTTCTGCTGACTCATGGTATTTGTTAAGCGGCCCAGCTGAAGAGAGCAGAATCGGGGCCTGAGATGCTCAAATGGCCTCACACGTTGTCATCTTATAGGCATAATGGATAGTTTGAGGGATTTGAGATCAGAGTCAAATACATGGCAAAAATATCATCCTCTCATCCAGACCTGGTCTGAAGAAGACGGAATATTACAAAACCTGTTCAGCGTATATGAAAGAGGTCGGAGGCAGTTATAATGGCAACGAATGTGCACACAACGTATTAGTGTATGTTTAGTTTGCATTTTGATGGCAAGGTAAATGCAAAGGTTTGAACTGTTAATAGATAAGTTAACTAATTGACCGTTTTTGTTGCTCTGAAACCTAACACATTTACCGGGTTGAAAGAAAATGAATTTCTTTCTTGCCGTCTTTATTTTGTTCTAAGGGTTTCTCAGTATTTCTAAGAAAATCACTTGTTTCTGTAATATTTTTTTTACGTAACAGCCAATAAAGTGGAATACTGCTGAAAAATAGATCTCCGATGTCAAATCAGCTCCTTTATATCTCAGAAAAATATCGCTTATCATGCTTTTAGATCGCTTCATCCACTGACCGATGAAGTGGTAGCAAGTGAAAATATCATGAATATGGGCGAATTTATTTACTATAACGAGATATTATTATAAATGATATATAAGATTATTCAGCCTGTTCAGATTTTTTATAAATATTAATTTAGTATAAATGTCTGTAAGATTTATAATTATTTATCTGGTAGCACGTTCGCCTCACATCTCCAGGGTTGGGGGGTCGAGTCGTGCTGCGGCCCTGTGTGTGCGGAGTTTGCATGTTCTCCTTGTGCTGTAGGGGTTTCCTCTGGGTACTCCGGTTTCCTCCTCCAGTCTAAATACATGCATGGTAGGCTGATTGGCATGTCCAAAGTGTCCGTAGTGTATGAGTGTGTGTGTGTGAGTGTGTATTCGATGGATCGGCACCCCATCCAGGGTGTACCCCACAGGGATAGGCTCCAGGTTCCCCACGACCCTGAAGGATAAGCGGTACAGAAGATGGATGGATGAATGGATGGTTTGTGTAATCTTATAACGGGAAATAATAAATAAATTTGACTATATTCAAGACATTTTCACTTGCCAAAATTGCATTATTTGTAGTCGGACATTTTGGACCAAAATCTCAGAATGCCTTTCCGCTGTATGTATAAAATTCACCAATAGCAGAATAGTATGTATAATATAATGTATATTGTGTATAATATACTGACTGAAAGTAACTACCACAGAGTATGAACAAGGTTTTATGTGACCACTGTTATCGCATAGATCAGCAAATCAACAATAAAATCACTCCTAAGAAAGAATTTTGTCTCGCAATTTATCGCGACAGCTAAATGGCTTCAATGGTTAACTTGGGAACTCAATCTAAGTGGTGAAAAGTTGTGTTTCAGTAGTTCCCCTGTAGTGGATGTCGGCACTGTCCTTCAAAATCTTTTAAACCAGTTACAGCCACTTCGGTGAATATCGCCGGCAGCTTGAGCAGATGACATTGAGAGATGCATAAGGTGCTTCAAGTGCTTGAAATGTGCTTTTTCGATTGTGAGCACTAGAAAAACTGTAATACGTGTTTTTTTTTGTGGTATGGTTTGTTGAGAAGCGCCTTTAAATTGTTCAGAGAAAGCAATTCATTACGTAATTCTGTATGGTTTTGTTGCTGTGGAACAATTTCATGATCTATTATTATATTTTACAAAAACAACCCAAACACCACCATCACGGATCAGTTGTTGCACCCAAACAGACACACTCGCGCTCACACCTGACACCCACTACGCACTACAGTTTGTCCTCATTTATATGATCTGAAAAAGTGTAACCACCCCGGCTGGAACATGAATAAAAAGAGGATAAAAGAGCATCCATCAAGTTTGTTTTACAACCTAAAAATACAGAAGAACTGCAAAGTCCTGGAATTTCATTGTGAAGTATCGTTGTGAACCCTGGGACAGTGATACGTTTACAACAAGGATAAACACATAAGCATTTGGTATTGTGCCTTGTAAATGTTTTGTACATGTAAGGTAATATGTAATGTATTTATTCGGCCGAATTCAAGAATCGTAGTTCATTTTTTTTTTACAGGGTTCAAAATGCACCTCGAAGTACAATAATCCAAATCAAGTCAAAACATTGGCACGAGTCGAAACGAAACGAAACCAAACAGCAGAAGAACCACAGCAACAGGAAATTAAAACAATCCCTGCAGGATTTCGTGATTTTGCGATCGTAGAAATGAACACAAAATCAAGCAAACTCCACAATATTCTTAGGAGCTTGCGATTTTTCAAAATCACCACAGATTTTCCGAGGATCCAGGCCGAGATGCGTCACGTGACGTCATCATGACAAGCATTCGGTCAAAGCCCTCTTCGATTCACGTACATCGAACATGAGGACAGCTAAAAGGTCGCATTTACCAACAAGCAATCACTGCGAAACTCTTTCGTGCAATCGCAATTGAATTAGTTTCCCACAAAAAAAAGCACAGAAATTCAGCATATTGCGGTGCGAATTTTGAAAAAAGTCGCAGAAAAATAAAAGAACTTCCCGAAATCCTGTACGGACTGATAAATATAGGAGAATCTCTTAAAATCTGTTGTTAATTTTCAGCGAGCAATTCCTGACTGCATAGCTGATAACATAATGAGTCTTTATTGGTCACATACACATTAGAGCACAGTGAAATTCTTTGGCAGGGTCAGCCATGATACAGCACCCCCTGGAGCAGAGAGGGTTAAGGGCCTTGCTCAGTGGCAGTCTGGCAGTGCTGGGCCTTGAACCCTCAACCTTCTAATCAGTAACCCAGAGCCTTAACTGTCAAGCCACCGCTTACGCCCACCTCTCCTCTCCTTAAACCTGAAATGGTGGAAATGATGATAATTAAACACTGAGGATTAAATCATTACTTGTGATTTTTAAAAAAAAATTAATGGTAGCACAGAAGTATCACTGTTGCACAAGCCGAAGCTAGTATGACACGAAATTCAAATAGTGCGCCGAAATATCTACATCTATATATTAACTACACAGAGCAACAGGAAAATGTTGTGCTCTAATTGCTGAGTACTGACTGTTACTGTGACTGATAGCCTGTATATACTGATAAATTGATGGAAACTTGCACAAAGCATGTGCATGAACTCAGCTGGAGCTTTTAGAGAAAGCGAGCCAGCTGAGCGATGAAGAGAGGTGAATGGAGAAGAGCAATCTGAGCATGGCACTGGATATGTGTGGAAAAGAGTTACTAGGACAGAAAGGATGGGACACGCCTCCTGAAAGGCTGTCCTAGTGTTTACCCTACTGTCAAGAGATCACAGGTTTAAATCTTAATAATAATAATAATAATAATAATAATAATAATAATAATACTTTAAACTATACTGGGAATGTTACAGTTTTGCTAATGGTAAAATGAGATTATGTAGATTATTAGTGTTGTGTGCAGCAAGTATATGAGTATATATCAGCCTAGAAGCTTCAGTCCAAATCTAAAAGATATCAAAACTGACCGATCTGATCTACTATACTTTAAAATTTGATGCACGTTGACTGTTGTGTGAGAATTCGGTTTGATTTTGCAGATCAGCAAATTTTCCTCGACACATCATCCAAAACTGATAGATGCCTTTTTTAAAAAATTAGCTGAGGTGTAGCACGGAGAGTGTGAGAAGTCAGGAGTCCCATGATGTAATGAAGAAGGTGTAGACCAGCTGTGTTTCTTACAAGTGTCTCTCAAACCTGTGGAAATGTGACGAGAGAGTTCTCAGGAGGAAATAGAGAACTAGAGTAAAATGAGAGAAAATGAAAGATGCTGAAAGAGGAGTGGGAGAAAGAAGGAGAAGGACAGAGAAGGAGAAGGAAAAGGAGGAGAAGAGAGAGAGAGAGAGAGAGAGAGATGGGGAAGCTGTATAACAGCTGTGACCTGGATGAGTCCCTCCCCTCGTATCTCAGGGGTTCAGGAACAAGAGCGAGCCTGTCAGTGCCCTACTTTCCCAAAGTCTAATTCTAGGCCATTATCTGTGCTAGTACTGGTGGGGCTTCAGCATCCACCAGAAAAGTCCTTTCAGTGTGTGTGTGTGTGTGTGTGTGTGTGTGTGTGAGAGAGAGAGAGAGAGAGAGAGAGAGAG
This sequence comes from Ictalurus punctatus, assembly GCF_001660625.3. Classification (NCBI taxonomy): domain Eukaryota; kingdom Metazoa; phylum Chordata; class Actinopteri; order Siluriformes; family Ictaluridae; genus Ictalurus; species Ictalurus punctatus. Next base: position 5,745,195 of record NC_030429.2, read on the forward strand.
AGAGTGAGAGAGAAGGGAATGTGGGGTTGCCGGCACTGTTTGTGATTGCTTAAACACTCAGGTCAAGGTTAGAAAGAGAACGAGTCGGAGTGAGGCTTTGGTGTGTGTGTGTGTGTGTGTGTGTGTATGTGTGTGTGTGTGTGTGAGTGTGTTTTGAGATCAAATTATAACTTGTTAACAATACAAAGACAAAGTGTATATCGAGAGACAACACTTACAGAAGTACACTACCTCATTGGCTGCTACTGTAGCCAGCCTAGGGGTCTGTGAAGCATAGCCGGGGGAAGGGCAGGGTGGGGTCGTAACCGTGATTTTTTGATTATTTTTTATTATTTAGTCACAGTGATGGAAATCACGACCCACCATTACCAAATGATTATATTTATTATCAGTCCATACAGGATTGTAAGACATGCGAAATTAAACAAATCAAGTATTCAAGTAAATCAAGTAGAAAATGACTTGAAATGGCGAAATTGTTTCTCACGGTCTTTCAAAGTGATGTTTGCTGGTAAATGCGACCTTTTAGCAGTACTCATGTTCGACGCACGTGAATCAAAGCGGGCTTTGGCTGAACGCACGTTGTGAGGACGTCACATGACGCGTCTCGGCCCGAATCTGCGGACAATCTGCGGTAATTTTGTAAAATTGCGAGCTCCTCTGAATATCGCGGCGTTTGCTTGATTTTGTGTTCATTTCTGCGATCACGAAATCGGGAAATCCTGGAAGGACTGATATTATTGAGTTTGTATTATTAGGTTGTTAGTCTGTTTGAGTGGTGACCGTATTAATACAAACCCCAACAACACGAAAACAAGTAGACCTATAAATAATGTCAACTTGTTAGCTCTAATAAACAGATCGAGTATTACTGCATGCATTTCAAATTGTTCATGAGTTAAATCTGGAGTATCTGCACTAACCCCATGCTGTAGAAACAATCTTTGTTTTCTAAAAGGTGTACCTCAGGGTTCTCTACAGTGTCCGTCGTTATTTTCTGTGTACATGCTACACTCGGGTATTAAGATAGGTCATTTACTACACATGAACTGTATCACTCTCATTGTAATGCATGTGTGTGTGAATGTGTCTTGAGCTTTATGGCTGTGTGCTCTCTCAAGTCAGATTGCGCTCGAGTCTCAGCATCTGTCTCACAGGCCTGAGGCCGTAGCCCCTCATACGCAAAGAGTCTTGATGTCCTGACCTCATGCTCTTGCACACACACACACACAGAGTCATCTGAGGGCTGTGTGATAAAGACGTTAAAGGATGTGACAAGGGGAAAGGGCATGCTGAAGAAATGGAAGTTGGCAGAACGGGTGTCCAGTATGTGTATGTGTGTGTGTATGTGTGTGTGTGTGGGGGGGGGATGAGGGGCTTCACAGGGTGGCTTCAAGGCTCATGGCTAACAAAACACAAACTCACACAACAGGATCAGATATCAATACTGTTTTGACCATTTTGCCATCTACTACAGTGTATTGGTTAAATATAATATAAGTATTAGGATTGGCAGAATGTGTTCTATTTATGTATTCGAAGGGAAAATCTACATCTGAATGTTTAAGAGCTCATTTTTCTTAAATCTTAACCAGGGACTGGGGCTGCAATTTAGCCTTTGGCTAGAAGCCTGTATGTAGTGCATCGGCTGCTTGAAATTGTACCAGTGTTATTCTGCATTGTCCCCGTTAAACAATCAAACAAATAAATAAATAAATACAAATTTTTGGGCCTCAATATAAATCTGTAATAATGTTTTATTTTCTCATGTGTAAAAAAAAAAAGAAAAAAAAAGTATCAATTATATAATTAAATATTTAAAAAAGTAATAATGTACGTGCCGTAAATGTCATATAACTGTACAGTATACGTAAATATTTAACAATTTCCAACCGTCCAGCATTATACATTGCTATACCCTGTATAGTGAGCGTATATAGCGAATAGGAAGAAATCGGTTTGTAATTTATATTGGTTAGGGTGATAAAAGACGCATCGAATAATCAAAACGTTCCCCAAAATCAAGTATCATAACCACACAGTTCCGTCCACACACAGCGATTAATTGATAGCGGTATCTCGATGACGGTAAACATGCAACTGCGACCGAGATTTTTTTTGGCAGAGGACGAGGATGTGAACAAGAATGTTAAAAGATTTCAATATGGCAGAATGATACTTGTTAAGACATTGTTTTTCTATTTATGTAACGCAAGATTCATGCGCGGTGAGTCATGCTGCCATAAATACAAAGCTAAATATTGTATATATGCCTTTGACCATTGACAAAAAAGGAAAAAGAACGCTAGAGAGAGAAAGAGAGAGAGAAACAAGCATGGAGGCAAATGCTCTAAGAATGTTTTTTTAATATTCATAAACGAGAGGTCATTGACCCTGAGCACTGCAGTTAGTTATTCATGGCAATGCATCTTAAATATTTCCTTCTATACATTTGCATTTGAATGATGGCAGCCATAGTACATTGTACTGCACAGTAATGCAAATGCGGCTACATGTTCCGCAACTGAATTTGCATGTTATGCAAAACGCCTAATGGAAGTAAAGCGTAGAAAATGTTCCCGTGATACAGTCAGGTCCATAAGTATTTGGACAGCGACCCAGTTTTTCGTCGTTTTTGCCTCTGTACACCACCAGAATGGATTTGAAACGAACCAATTGAGATGTGAATGAAGCGTAGACTTTCAGCTTTACTTCAAGGGGTTTAACAAAAAATATTGCATTGAACGCCATTTTCACAGGCTCGAAAGTAATCGGACAAACTAACCTCATCATTGACGTTAGGATTATTTTTAATACTTGGATGCAAATCCTTTTCAGTCAATGACTGCCTGAATTGTGGAACCCATGGACATCACCAAATGCTGAGTTTCCTCCCTTTGAGATGCTTTGAGATGCTTGATGGCGGGTCTTTCTGCCTTCAGTTGTGTCTGTTAAATTAAATAACAGCGGTAAACAGTCAGAATGTGTAAAGGCACCTCTGAGGCAAGCACCTTGAGTCCGAATGGGAGAATATATGAGTTGTAAAAATAAAAAAACAAAAAACAAACAAAAACAAACAACGAAGTATAGATCATGCAAGATGTCAATATACAGACAAATAAATCAAATAAATACCAAACCAAACAGTAGTAATAATGGCTAACGAGCTGAAACCAACAGTGACAGGTGAAAGATGTGGCAGCTCATGTGCCAGTGCCATTACTACAAGAAGCTGGAACAATACCAAAGGACAATACTGAAGAGAATGTAAAAGTTTAATATCAAGTTATTATTGGTGAAAGATTTCCCTAGAGGTACCGTCTGACTCACCAGCTAGTGTGTCAACAACATAGCACCGTCAATCAAACACTGTGGGTGGGGGAAACTGTGGTTTTGGGGCTAGTTTTAATCAGAAGAACACCAGAACACAAGCATCTTTTTTTTTTAGTTTATGCTCCTGAAACCATTTTAAATTTAAAAACCAATATCGTCCTAGTTACTTAGTGGTTAGCGCTGTTTCCTCGCACCTCCAGGGTTGGGGGTTCGAATCCCATGTTCTTCCTGTGCTTTGGGGCTTTCCTCTGGGTACTCCGGTTTCCTCCCCCAGTCCAAAGATATACGTACTTTGTGGGCTGATTGGCATTTCCAAATTGTCCGTAGTGTGTGAATGGGTGCGTGAGTGTTTGTGCAGTTGTGCCCTGCAGTGAGTTGGCACCCTCAGTTCCCTGTTGCCCCGAGTTCCCTGGGATAGGTTCCAGGCTCCCTGCGACCCTGTCTACGGAAAATAGATGGATGGATGGATCTTCAATATTACTATATATGCCCACTACCTAGGATGTAACATTGTATAATGCTGTTGTTGAGACTAACCCACATGTAGCACACACAGGTTCTTAGTATTGTTTGGACCCCTTCACTGACTTATGTCACATTTCCACCAGACAGTTTGGTACTAATCCAAATCGAGAGCTGTTCATACCCTGATTGTGTTCCTGTGTCTGTTTCCTATTGCGTGTTAGTACTTTGTGAGGTTGTGAGGAGATGATAGCATCACATGGGTTTGTGAGGCAGTAGGCAAGTTCATGACTGTGGGCCCTCAACACACAAACATACATTGAACCATTGCGTACAACACGAACGAATGAGTTCTGTCTTTCAGTAGAGTAAACGCTTCATGGAAACGACATTTTAAGCAGTGCAAGTGCTATCTGACTGAATTTTATATTTTGCTTTAACCAAAGTGTGAACTAAGTAACGTCACGCTCCTTTAGCAGGAGCGCAAGGAACATCCTCAAATATAGAGGGGCTCTGCAACTTTTTCCTTTGTGCAATGTCTCTGATTGATTTTCCCTCTTTTCTCGGCTTCAAAATGGCTCGCTTTTCTCCCATAGACAGCTCTCTGATCTTCATGTTGGCTTATCCTTTTTAACAACAAAAGCAGACTTCACAGGTGAATCTGAAGGCTAAAGCCAAGAGTAGATGTCCAGCGCTATTAATTGTTTGCAATCAATCAAACCGGACGCACCTGGGTAACAAGACACCTGTCAGTCACATGTTCCAGTATTTTTGCTCGCCTACAAATTGGATGGTCTGATACCAAATGTGCTTTGCTCTATGTCGTTTAACGCACCTACATATAAATACCAGGAAATAAAAGCTCCCTTCTCATATTCATCTTTCAATCTCAAATCCAAATGTCTTCAGTCTACAGCAAAAACAACTGAATAAGCCTTGCCGTTCCGATAGTTTCGGAGGAGACGGTATCGTTCACTGTTACGATGTACGATATAACTCTCACTCTTCCTGAAGAAGGAACAGCCAAGTTATCCAACTAACAGACTAGAAACTGTGACACAAACCCCTCATACCAGCTACCATAGGTAGTTTTTTGTATAGTTTTTTCAAAATGGTGGTTGTCTGACTTGTAGGATGACTCATGACTATTTTATGATGATTGTTTGCTTGTGCGCCAGCTCTCTGTTTGGCACTCTGGCAAGAAGTAGCTACAATACAAGTTACTTGGTAATGAAAATAACAAAATATTGGATCATGTATTTGTTGAAAGAGCGTTTTGTTCTGATGGGGGGGAAAAAAAACGTTTTCACGCACTTGGAAGAGCAGCTTCAGGAAACCACGACATCGTATAAAAATACTGACTCTAGTAGAAGGACACGGGAAGACCCCACCTCCTGGAAGGATGAGGCAGGAATTTAACATTTATCTCAATTATAATGAGCATGTATACGGTTGTTAAGTGCATAAAATGAATGAGTCGATCATTTCCTGCCCTTTTAAGTATTTCCATATGCATACAATGCCGTTGTTTTGTGCTTGTTAAGCTGCATGTAACCATATGTGGTAAATGCTTATTTGATACCATGTGTGTGTGTGTGTGTGTGTATGTGTGTGTGTCTGGGTTTAATGATGCAGTAGGGCAGCTGCATATGTGTGCGTGCTTGTGTGCACGTGTGGCGGTGGTTTAGTTGGCGCTCTGTGTGTGTATGTGTGTTTGTGTTTGTGTGTAACTGTCTCTGTGTGCAAGCTCTCAAGGAGATGATGTTATGTAAGAGCCCTCTGCTGTATACTGCACTTCAGTAATGCGGCCGTACTGCTAAATAAAGACATGCACGCATGCACCCACACACACGCACACACACACAAACACACACACACACACACACACACACAATCAGATAAGAGGCTGTATGACCATTTTCTCTGCCTTTATTTGTAGAGCCGGATCAAATCCCAGTAATGCACCATCACTCTCTCTCTCTCTCTCGCTCTCTCTCTCTCTCGCTCTCTCTCTCTCTCTGTGTGCTTGTGTGTGTGTCACACTTATTGATCCCCGTCTCACTCATACACATCCACAGATGGCCCACTTCCCACGATCTCTCAACAAAGACATCATTTTACAGCATATAATAATATTCAGCAGTAATAGACACAAATAGAGGCATCCCATACTTTTCTACTGTCATATATTTAGTCTTGGTTCAATACTCTGAACCTGAAATTAAGAGCAGCCTGTGCTACGCCACTGGCTCTGACAGCTCAGTGTGTGTGTGTGTGTGTGTGTGTGTGTGTGTGTGTGTGTGTGTGTGTGTGTGTGTGTCCACTGCTAAAGGATTTTGTGTAAAGGATTTTCTGTAGTGTTAATATAAAACGTGATGTGTGTGGGATATTAAAAGCTATAAAAAGCCTCTTGACCTCCGCACTTCCTCTCTTCACTTTCAAAAGACGATATTAGCGCAAATGTTTCGTATTTGTTCAGTAAAGGGTTTGGAAAAAAGGTCACGGAGACATACTAGGACTAGAAGTAGTGAGTTACTCTCTGCCTTAAGACTCTTCAGAGCGTGCCTGATGTTGTTGACAGTGTCACTTCCATCTGCTTGATGTTACAAACCTCGCTGCAAACAGGTATTCTGTTTCTTAAATCCTTTCAATATTAGGTCACTTCCTGTTTAGCAAGTCGTAAGAAAAACATTATTACTGAATGAATCAAATGTCTTCTGTACTTAAAACAATATTCATGAGGAATTTCAGTCTCGGTGCTGAATCAGCATTAGTGAAAATACTGATAAACGTGAGTATACGTATACATGTCTCAATTCGGACATTTACAGTAAGTGGTGGATTTTAAACAATATTTCTCTCAACCGTTTGCATGTTCTCCCCGTGCTGCGGGGGTTTCCTCCGGGTACTCCGGTTTCCTCCCCCAGTCCAAACACATGCATGGTAGGCTGATTGGCGCGTCCAAAGTGTCCATAGTGTATGAATGGGTGTGTGAGTGTGTATGTGATTGTGCCCTGCGATGGATTGGCACCCTGTACAGGGTGTACCCCGCCTTGTGCCCGATGCTCCCTGGGATAGGCTCCAGGTTTCCCCGTGACCCTGAAAAGGATAAGCGGTATAGAAGATGGATGGATGGATGGATGGATTTCTCTCAACCACTGAAAAGCACATGTTCAGGTTTACATATTTACACCACAGCGTGGTTGAATTGTCGAATCTGATTGGTTAGAAGGTGTGTATTATTGTTCTATAACAGCACAGCTCGGACTGTAGTCCCGGCTGCAACATGGACTATAGGTTAATATTAATGCGCTCGTTCTTAAATGTTATTGATCTATAATAATATGCAGGGATTTTATCCTGAAGACGCTGCTCATAATCTAAGACTAATAATAAACAGGTAAAAACCTATTTCATTCCCCTCCGAAAGTATTGGAACAGCAAAGCCGATTGTATTGTTTGTCGCTACACCTTGAAGATATTTGGGCTTGAACAGAATTTCAGCTTCATTTAGAATGTTAAACAACTTAGAGCATGGCACCTTTGACGTCAGATCACTCTCACGTCAGATCATTCTCACTTCAGTTTCCTCTTGAGGAGGTAAAATGCTGCTCAATTGGTTTAAGGACTAGTGATTGACTTGGTCAATCTAAAACCCTCCACTTATTTCCTGTGATGAAGTCCTCTGTTGTGTGGGCAGTGTGTTTTGGATCATTGTCTTGCTGCATAATGAAGTTCCTCCCAATTAGATTGGATGCATTTCTCTGTAAATTGGCAGACAAAATGTTTCTGTAAACTTATGAATTCATTTGCTGCCACCATCATGAGTTACATCATCAATAAAGATTAGTGAGAAGCAGGCATGCAAACCAGTTCCAGACGCAGGCATGCAAACCCAAGCCATGACAATACCTCCACCATGTTTCACTGATTACTTTGTCTTATGTTTTGGATCATGAGCAGATCCATTACTTCTTTCCATCACTTGGGTTAATCTTGGTTCCAGAATTTTGTGGCTCATCAGCACTTTGCAGCAGTCACTGTGCTTTGTGAAGTTTCCTTTTCAGGACAGAAGAGTTTACACTTTCTGCTTTTTTTTTCCGGTAAATTGACAAGCTATATTTTTTGAGAGACATAGAGAAAAGGAGAGACTGATGAGAGAATGAGTGTTTATTGCAGCTAAAACCTAAGCAATAACAGGAACTAACTTGTCGCGCCGACGATCCATAAATATAACAATTAACAGTTAGAAAGAGTGATGTGTCATTCATTAATAAATGAAACACTGTAATTGTTGGAAAATGGCAGTGGTATTAGCAGAATAACAAAATATACTTTACATTAGGCTGAATCACAATACCCAGGCGTGGATCATGTATTATTCCGTTCATAACCCAGAAGTGGACAAATCATCATCAGAAATTTATAAGCCTAGCACACCAGGCTCTAATTTACTGCCGAGTATAAAAAACGTAATTCATACATCAACATATTTAAATTAAGGGCAGAATTTCCACTTAAGTAAAATATATAAGTTCAACAAAAGGTAAATAGGTAAATATATTTAGTTTTATCTGAAACTCATTAAATAGAAATACAAACACTTTTGTATTTCTATTGTATTAACATGGAGATTATACCGTATCAGTATGTAAAAGCTACATAAGACCGTACAAGAGAAGTGTTTAGAGTGTGTATTTTGGTTGTCCAAAAATGATGTAATAAAGTACTTATAAAGTTAAACAAGTACACTGTGTAAATTATTGTTTTCATTTGTTTGGAGGTCGACGTGACCGTTATCCTGAGTCGTTATCCTTTTCTTAGAGAAAGTTTCTGAAATAGCACATCCTGTACAAACAAGACCCTGGCTAGCATCTTTATCCCTTCTTGATACTGATATGTTTGACAGTGAGGTGACTGTGTGGTGTGTTAGCAGACGAGTTACTGGATATGACAGCTTTATTGCACTTCACAGGCAACTTTGAATAAAAACGCCCACGCTCGTGATTTGTTTAACCGTTCATCACGGTGGTTCAGTAGGTAGCGTTTTTGCCCCATGGTCTCTTTATGTCTACGTGGTTTTTCCACTGGGTTCTCCAGTTTCCTCCCAGCTCTCAAAAACATGCCAGTAGTTGGACTGAGGACTCGAAATTCCCCCGAGGTGTGTGTGTGTGTGTGTGTGTGTGTGTGTGTGTGTGTGTGTGTGTGTGTGTGTGTTTCTGTGTGTATGACCAAAGCCATACTAGCCTTTGGCTACCGTTGCCCTGGTAACACCTGTCACAGTTTGCTTTCTCGCTCACCACCTTTTCCTTTCCAGTTTTTTCCCCCCTCTCTGTTTCTTCAGTCGTTCTTCTGTAATTCCGTAAATGAAATCCATTTATTCAGAGCAAGTTTTATTATATCACATAACACTTAATACACAGCGGGTAATTTAGTGCAAACGTTTATTAAACACGTTTAAAGCTAAAAGTAGAACATGGCACCTTTAACATACGAACGTGGGGATTTATTTATTTATTTTTGGCTCTTCACTCTTGCAGATCTTTCCTCTCTTTTATTTTTCTCCCACTGGCCAAGTTTCTAGTGTTATGAAAAGCAGTGAGCGTGTGCCACTAATCAGGCATACTATCAGTGATAGGGAAAAGATTCTTCTTTCATAAAGGCTTATGCATAATTTTTCATGTTCTTGATGAAAAATAATCACTCTAAGAAATACATTCAGCCTGCAAAGTTGAAAGTGTATATATAATACTGGAAAAAATATTGTCGCCCATTATAAAAAAAAAATAATCAAAAAGTGAGATCCTGGTCGAATTGAATCATGAGTTGTCTAGAGATGCTCACCTCAATATGTTTTACTATTCAACATACCCAATAATGTTGTCTTGTGCACTTCAAAATGTTGCCACTACTCTTGCGTTCGAGTTGGGATGATGGTCTGTGAAGGGTTTTGTTTTAATCTAACCTGAGAAACGAGAGAAAATGTAGCATTTTTTTAATAACCTGTAGTATTGTTTTTAATATAATACCATGCTACGGTTGTAAAGCATGATAAAAGTTGCATCCTTACATACAGACATACAGTTTGTGACGTATTTTGAAGTACGTTTACACTATTGTGTGCTAATCTAATTAGCCAAATAGTGAGTAGAACATCATACACTTCAGTTTGTCTTCCTTGTTAAGTATATTGTATCTCTGTGATCAGGACACTCTCATATTTACTTGTTCTCTCTTCCTCACATTTCCTTCTTTGCCCTTAAAGGGGCTATTTATAATTGTTAGTGCCCTCTGCTGTCTGTCAGGCAGAAGTACAATCAAAATAAAAATAAAAATGATGAGCTTACTCATGATCCCCCTCTCACCTCTGTCTTTTATTTCCTCTCCTTTTGTGGTTACCTGATGATTCCCGCCTACTAGCCAGCTCTCTCTTATCATACAACACCCGCCAACCAGGGAGGGTGAAGAAGAACGTGTGCTTCCTGAGACATATGAAAACAGTCAAACACATCTTTTCAAACTGCAGTATGACTCACACGCAGCCAAAGCGCAATCTACCCTCTTCCGCATACATGAACTCACAGACGCCCACGATTGGCTAGCAGTGTTGTGATTGACAGGGCAGAAAGAGTATGCCCCTCCCACGTAGACAGCACTGCCAATTTACCAATTTAAACTCACTTTTACACCTGATATAATCACACACCCCCAGCCACCACCACCTTGTTCTGTCTGGCCAGATGATGTCATTTCTGGGCCAGAAAAAATGCAAGCATAAGCCTGAAATGAACAGAATATCCTGATTCTGATCGCAGGGCAGTATTGTGAATATTGTGTTTTACTAATGTATCTTTAAAATTATGTGATTATATCAGGTGTAAAAGCACTTTTAAAATCACAAACTGCACCTTTAATTATGATGAGGTCGATTGATTATCTTTTTAATTAGCTTTTATTTTTAAACTAAAGCCACTGATGCCAGTGGACCAATCAAGCTTTTTACAGTCTCTCTCTTTCTCTCTTTCTCTCTCTCTCTCTCTCACTCTCTCTCTGTAGCGGTCCCGTTCCCGCTGAGCCACAGGTTGAGTATGCGGGAGGTGTTCGACTGTGAGGGAAAGCCACGAGTGGACCTGCTGAAGGCTCACCTCACTAAAGAGGGCCGTGTGGAGGAACCTGTCGCCCTGCGCATCATCAACGAGGGAGCCTCCATCCTGCGACAGGAGAAGACAATGCTGGACATCGAGGCTCCCGTTACAGGTCACAGAGACACATATGTCCTGAGCATTAGTTTTCAAACTATTTTAAGTAAATTGCCAAATGCTAAATGGCATAGAATCTATTCTAACAGGACTTTCTTCTTACAGTGCAGTGCCATTCATTTCTAACTTAAAATGTGTAATGATTGGCAAATTGATGTGGTGTGAGAGAAATGAAACACTTGGTGTTAGTAAAATGCCACTCCATTGCTGATTCTATTCCTATAATAGCACCTTTGTGTTTTATTTCTTACATAAGGAAATGGTTCAAGTGCCCCTTGCTGCAGAACCAAAAGTCCAGGGGGTGGAGTCAGCCCTGATTTAGCTCCTCCTTACTGGGTGGAGTCGAATCAAAAAGACGGAGCATGGAGACAGCTAAGTTTGTCTCAGGCTGGATAAGTGTGTTTGTCATTACGCATTGAAAAGCACATTGTGGGTTAGGGGTTAGGCTTAATGTTACACTTAAAATCAAAAAGTTTTGTGGCTTTTAGTATGATTATGTCAGCCTTAAGGTTTTCTATAAGTTAGTGCGCTCCAAAACAGTGACAAAATTCGCATTTAGAAGATATACGCATTCAATATCGACAGTCACCGATACGGATCAACAATTTTGATTCTCATTAGATTTTCTGTCCAATCAAACGCTCTCTAGAATCTGAAGTGTCCCGCCCCCGAAGTGATAAAAATCCATGGTGCTAACTGTACAGTACAGCTTAGCCCGGGCTGTGATGTAAGTGCAAGGGGGAGGAGCCACTCGATATATTCCACCCTGATTTCCTGTTTCAATGGACATTACGTCGAATAACGCTGTACGTTTCAAGGCACTTCACGGGGAACTTTAAATGAGGAGTTAGATTAATTCCAGCTCCACCTTCTGGTCTTTTGGTTCTGTAGCAAGGACTGTCTCAAATGATTGAAATGGAGTGCCATTTACATGTATAGTACCACTAGTGTAAGAATATTATTTTGTCCATGTAAGAATACTGTATATCAGATTTACACACTTACAGGCTCTTATAGACTTTGTACAGTTTACAGGAGTCCTAAAACATATAACTACTTAGTTCTTAAATTATTTAAAAGATTATTCTAATTAGAATAAAACTCTAGTTTTTATTAGATTTGATCCAGACACGTTGATTGATATCTGAACATTGGTGGGAGAGAGTGATGTCTGGTTTTGATGTAGAAGCAGTAGGAGGACAGGAACTGGGTTCTCTGGGTTTTGGTTTCCATTTCTGGAAATATCTTGCCGATCAGTCGAATAGGTTATTACAGTAGAGTACAGATTCGAGTTAGAAGGTGAGTTTCCACTGGGGTTCAGGGTGAGTTCCTGTCCTGCATTTCCACTACACTGTTGGAACAGGTACCATTATGGAAAATAGCTAATTGTGTTACAGTAACAAAGATAACTAAAGACACAGCAAAAGGAAAAGTGCTGGTATTGAAGAAAATGGTTCCTCAATGATGTTTTTTTTAAAAAATCAAAGTCTTTTATATGGACTTTAACTTTCTGTAATGTAATCTCTCTCTAGTAGAGTTCTACAGGGTGCGCCAAAAATCTCCATACTACGTCGGTTATGCCTTTGTCAGTGAACGTTGTTGGACGTCCACGTCTCGGTCAGTCCGCAACACATCTAGTCTTTTTAAATTTGTTGATAAGTTTGGAAAACAGAGTCGTGTGTGATGTGTTTGCCATGTTTCCTGTTAAAGTCCATCGCAACCTTGCGACAGCTTCCTGATCCAGCCATGCGAATGATTTCAGTACTTCTACTGTCGAAGGCGTTCTTAAAGGACATGTAGAAAGAAAGAAAGAAAGAAAGAAAGAAAAAAAAAAATATATATATATATATATATATATATATATATATATATATATATATATATATATAACAAAGTATGAAAAGACATTTTGTATGGAGACTTTTGGGACACCCTGTATGTAGAACCTTTAGGGGTTTCCCCAAATGGATAAAACAATTAAACCTTTTAGGATATTGAGTGTAACCTTTTAAAAAAAATAAATAAAATTTAAGAGTGTACTGAGAGGATAGCGATTTATTAGAGAGACTAATCACCTGATTCACACATACACACTTTTATGCAGCAGCCCTGAATTAGGAGGTCAAACCATATTTAAAAGGGGAAATGATATCAATGATGTACTGTGAACTGTTAGAAGCCAGTATGCACTAAGTAAGGAATAAAACACCTGGGGGCATTCTATTATAGGAAAATCATCAACGTCGTGGTGCGATGCTATCCGACACAAAGCGGAGTTTCTGTTCCCACCCTGAAGTTGATTATTTTCCAATAACAGCATGTCTCAAAGCATGTTTTTTTTTGTTGGCAATTTTCCAACAATTACAATTTCTATTCTCATCACATTTTCTATCGTTTATAGTTTAAAGTTTAAGTTTTAACATTTGAAAGTGTAACGTTGTGGAATGTCTTCAAAACCAGCTAGTACCTTTATCACTTACGTGTTATGAAGTTAATAAGATAAGAGAATGCTGCTTGTCATGTTAGCGAGAAACCGGAAAGGTCCTGTGGCAGAAGACTTTGAAGGATTTACAGCTTTACCTCCGATGGTTAAAAAGCACTGACACTGGAGACTCCTTCCAAAAATGCTAAATAAACGTCTCCTCACACTACGTCTTCAATTCCATACTTTTTTTAAAAATCTGTTCACCATAAAAACACCATACAAATGACGACGTCTTAGGACAAGCCCAGCAATATAAACCTTGCAGCCAGAACTACTGCCAGAGCTGCTGTTATAGAAAATGAATCGACACCTTCTGACCAATCAGAGCAGAGAATGTAAACAGTACCGTGGTATGAAAGATGAATATGTTCTGTAGATGAGATTTGGTTTGTATGGACATTTCGACGTAGTAAGAATTTGAGAACGATTACTGGCTTGGTTTTCTTCAACTGAAATGTATACAGTTCTGATATCGTGTGTGTACTGCAGTGTGTGGAGATATTCACGGGCAGTTCTTTGACCTGATGAAGCTGTTTGAGGTTGGAGGCTCTCCAGCTACAACGCGGTACCTCTTTCTAGGGGACTACGTGGACCGAGGTTACTTCAGTATCGAGGTTAGTGCTCTCTCTCACACACTCACGCTGTGTAGGCACCCTACCTAGTAAACCATGTGTTTGTGGTTGTCAGGTTAGTGCTCTGTTAAACCTTATGTTCAGTAGTTAGCAATGGATGTCAGTTGACCCCATTTCGTTTCCTTTATGTTTTTTAAATAGCAAAAAATGTTAATATTTACTTGAAGGTGACAGCGATGAAAATAGTTTTTTGCTTGAGATTCACAAATTCTAGGCATTTTTTTAATACTGATTTCACCAAAATGATTAGACTCTCTTTGTAGTACTATGATATTTTATATTTGAAATATTTATATGATTTATATGAAAAATCATAACAATTTTATAAACAATCATTACAATTTTATAAACAATACGTTGGTGAGAAACCTCTCAGATACATTCAGGCTGAATCATGTTACATCATTTTAACAACAACAACAACAACAACAACAACAACAAAAAGTCAGATAGAATCATAAAATCCCATGGTTTCGATTAGATAGCATGTACATCGTGATATACAGGGGCATGATGGTTTAGCATGTTTGCCTTGCACCTCTAGGGTTGGGGGCTCAAATCCCACCTTCGCCCTGTGTGCATAGAGCTTCCAAGTTCTCCCCAAGCTTTGGGGGTTTCCCACCCCATCCACAAACACGCATTGTAGGCTGATTGGCATTTCCAAATTGCCCGTAGTGCGATTGTTCTCTGCGATGGGGTGTCCCCTACCTTGTGCCCTGAATTCCCAGGATAGGCTCCAGGCTCCCCCGCAACCCTGTGTAGGATAAGCGGTACAGAAAATGGATGGATGGAAAAACTTCAGAAATTTCCAACATTACAGTGGGTGATGTTGAAAACATGGCAGAGGCTTTAACAGTTGAAGATAGCCAAGATTAAACTCAATTTCTAGACATGACTAGAAAACTCGCTTTCTAAACCAGAAATTGTAGCCATTACTAGAAAATGACATTATAGTATGTTATAGTAGGACTATAGTATGTAGTATAGTTTTAGTTCATGGAGTTGAAGCCATTAAAATTTGGTTTAACTGACTGTTAATAGGGCCGCACAATTAATCGAATATCGATCTCGATTACAATTTTGATTTCCCACGATTACATGAATATGATTGACTGCGATATTGACGTTTAAAGTTTGTCCTCCGCTTATAGAAAACTCCGCTTCATGTCAAATCATGCGCTTCCTAAACTTACAGCCAATCACCATAGAGTGGCGCAGGGATGACATCATTTTATAACATCAAAACCCGGAAACAAGTTGGCATTTTAGCCCTTCGGTTCCATCGTCCCGAGTCAATGGGTTTTTTCAGTGGGATTTTGGTTAAAAGCCTGAAATAAGGTCTGTGGTGAACACAAGCGCAAAATATTTTCACGTTTTATTCTACGACGTAAAATACGCCAGTAAAACCCCACTCATGATTTAAAAAAAAAAGCTTTTACTTGTATTGAAAAAGGTGGTTGCTAACTGTCACGTAAGAGCTTTATTGAAGAAAGGCAGACAAATCCAGAACGTGAGACAATAGCGTGGTCAAAAACAAGAAAAGTTCAGGCGATCGGCAAACGGGCATAAACAAGGATAAACTAGAATCAGACAACGAGGTCGAGAATAAGATCAAAACTATGAACAAATGCTCGTTACACGGAAAACTCACGCAATACTTCGCGTCGAACAAGGAGACGTACATTAGCAGGAATGTAGCACAACATGGAGGGTGAAAGCAGTGCTCTTTATTTAAATGTGAAAGTGCAATAAAAAAATATGTCATCCCTAAAATCAATGAATAATCGTGATAAATAATCGAGATCTCAATATTGATCAAAATAATCATGATTATCATTTTGGCCATAATCATGCAGTCCTATGCTGAAATAAGTATTTAAAGATGATTGTACGGGCAGTTTTAGTACTTTCAATTCAGAAAATATCAAATGAGAATTGAATTCATAACCGAATATAAAGATGAAATGAAACCAGCTCTTTGTATAATTTCTGTGCCTCTCTCTCGCTCTCTCTCTCAGTGTGTTTTGTATCTCTGGTCACTGAAAATCCTCTACCCAAAGACGTTATTTCTGCTGCGGGGAAACCATGAATGTAGACATTTGACTGAATATTTCACATTCAAACAAGAATGTAAGTATAAAGACGCACACTTCTTATTTATTCGCTAAATTACTCACTTAGTTTCCTGGTCGAACAGCAAGTCAGACTTTTATCCATCTCCACTGTTTTGTTTACCCACAATGCATCACTTTTCCATCAGCCCATTGTGTCCATTTATCTTTTTTTTTTTTTTTTTTTTTTTTTTTTACAGCCAGATGACTTTCTGACAAAGATCCATCCATCTATGCTGTCCATCCTTCTATCTATCTAATCACTCTTCCATTTTCTCCATCAGTCAATCCATACATCCTGTCCAACCATCCAGTCTTCTGTCATGCTCATCCATCCGTCTGTCCATTTTCCACCCATCCATCCGTCCCTTTTTTATTCTCACAGTCAATCCATACATCCTGTCCAACCATACAGTCATAAGTCACGCTCATCCATCCATCTGTCCGTTTTCCACCCATCCATCCCTTTTTTATTCTCTCCATCCAACAACTGTCCACAAGTGCCTATCCACAAGTGTCTTCTTAGTCTACATATAGCCATCCGTTCATCCAACTTTTTAGCAATTCTATCCATCATCTATCTATCATTCATCCTATTCTAATTATCCATCCATCACCAACTCTTCTCTGTCTGTATGTCCACTCATCCACCCATTCATCCATCCATCCTTCCATCCAACTGTCTTCTCAGTCTATACATGCATGTGTCTATGTATCCCTTCCTCCTGTCCATCCATTAATGTATCCATCACTCTATCCATCCATTGAAAATCTTGTCCTCATGCGTCATCCATCCATCCGTCCATTCGTCACTCCATTTGTCTGTCTATCCTGTCTTACATTTACATTTACGACGTTTGGCAGGTGCGCTTATCCAGAGCGACATACATTCATCTCATACGTATACATCTCAGCAGTTAAGGGTTAATCACTACTCTTGTTTTGCTCTCTGTCCCCTTCTCCTCCAAAATCCCACCATTTCTTCAGGACCCTTCGCTCCCTCACCCTCTCCATAAGCTCCATGTTTTGTCTCAGACATGCTTTCTAGATCACTCTCTCTCAAATGAGGCAGAGAGAGCGAGAGCATTAGCAGCAAATTAATTTGCTCGTTAATGATTGGACCAGGGAGTCAGCGAGTGTGATTTCCCTGATGGGACAGTAAAGAGTGGGCGCCCTCCTTTTCCATCTGCCAAGTGCAAGAACATACACTCACATACACACACACACACACACACATACACACACACACATGCACACACACATGCACACCCAGGCTTCATTGGACACACTCTTGGCCTGAAAAGGGCTGCCCTCAGTTAAAGAGACCTCCATCTTTTCAGATGAACAGTACTGAATGTGTGTTACACTCTACTTTCTTAAACGTGGTGTTTTGAACATCATAATCTCTGCTTTGCTAAATAATACATTGCTTGATGTTGAGGTTTCTACAAAAGAAAAGGTGTCTCTTATCAAGAAAACCAGTTCCAGTTAATATGCATATATAGGAAACACCCTCATGGTCTTGGTTTGCATGCTGTAAACTGATTGGCTCTTCTATTTTATGATGCGATGACACTCGCATGTCATGTTTTCAATTTTCTTGTATGATTGTTCTTTCTTTCTTTATTTATTTGTTTGTTTTAGAAAGAATTTGGCAAAACTGCTGCAGTGTGAAACTTGCCTGTGTGTAAATATATATATATATATATATATATATATATATATATATATATATATATATATATATATATATATATTATTCCCTTATTAATACTAAACACACAACTTTAAATACATATGGAAAAAAAAAACCCATACATGATTACCTCCATGAGTGTAAGAAAACCATAGAAACAGGACGAGAGATGGAGGGATGTGTGTGTGTGTGTGTGTTGCTGAGTGATGCAGTGGTATGACAGAACAGATGGGGTGGCACTGGGATGGCGAAGTTGAGACTGTACAGATTGTCTCCCAGACACACACACACACACACACACACACACACACACACGATCTCTCTCAATTAACAGTGTTCTGTGAAAGTGTAAATTTATGCAGGATCTCTGTGTACAAATGAGACAGAGAGAAAAATACAGCCTCGGAACAAGTCAGAGCGTTTGCATGTTTCAAAGCTCACTCTGGTTTTTTTCCCCCGTCTTCTTCTCTTCCCTTCCCTCTCTCTTTCTGTCCACCTTTAAGGTAAAATTAAATACTCCGAGCAGGTGTACGATGCGTGTATGGATGCGTTTGACTGTCTGCCGCTGGCAGCTCTGATGAATCAGCAGTTTCTGTGCGTGCATGGTGGTCTCTCACCCGAGATACACACGTTAGATGACATCAAGAAGGTGCTCACGCACACACACACACACACACACACACACACGCTCATGAATATGCAGATGGATTTATTCTCTGAATAACATCTCTTGCACAGAGTAAACTGACCTTTATGTCCATTAAAATTAATAAATCATTCAGGCCTGCTTGTTTTCCTGCATCTTATATCTGCTTTGATTCCTCACATGCATATACAATTGCTGCATGAAATGCAAATCTATTTATTTATTTACGTGTCTAACATCCAAGGTCATTTTGCAAGGTACAGTCATGTGAAAAAATAAGTACACCTGATGGGAATTGCTGGCTTTATTTATTTATGTATTTATTTCTTTTTGACATATTTGGACAAGCAAACATTTGATCATCTTTGAAACATCTGTGAAACCACTCTTCCGTGCAGTATTCTTTCAGTTGCAAGATGTTTGATGGTTTTCTTGCACGTCCGGTCATTGACTAGGCCATCCCATAACCCTCCATTTCTTCTTCATGAGCCATTCCTTGGTGGATTTGCTAGTATGCTTAGGATCATTATCCTATTGAAAGGTCCACTTTCGGTTCAACTTCAACTTTCGGACAGATCGCCTCACAGTATCTTCAAACGCTCTTTGATATAATGAAGAATTCATAGTTGAATCAATATCTAGTCCCTGAGGCAGAGAAACAACCCCAAACCATAACATTTCCACCACTGTGCTCCACAGTTGGTATGAGGTGCTTCTCCTGAAAAGCTGTCTTTGGTCTGTGCCAAACATGTCTGCTGTTACTGTGACCAAACAACTCTATCTTTGATTCATCTGTCCAGAGCACATTATTCCAAAAGGCCTGGTCTTTGCCAATATGCTCATTAACAAACCGTAGTCTTGCAAAGGCTTTTTCCTGGCACGACTCCCATGCAGGTCAAATTTATGTAATCTCTTTCTGATTGTAGAAGCATGCACTTTGACACCAACAATTGCAAGACTTACTAGCACATCCTGTGATGAAATGTTGGGGTTCTTGGAGACTCCTTTTTGCATCAGACGGTCTGCTCTTGGGCTGAATTTTCTGGGACGGCCAGTCCTGGACAAATTGGCAGTCGTTTGAAATCTGCACCATTTGTAGATTATGTTCCTTACATAATGAATGATGTATTTCAAATAATTTGGAGATCTTTTTAAATCCTTTGCGAGACTCATAGGCATCCATGACCTTTTTTTCTAAAGGCCTTATAGACCTCTTTAGATCTAGGCATGATGACACCACACACCTCAATAACAAAGGGAACACCAGACACTAGATATGAGAGGCGTATAAATAAGATCGGTTCCACCTGCACTCCCTAAGCAGGTTCTAATCACTGGCATCCGATCTTTAATACCTGAGTCCAATTTTATGGATTTGTATAGGGGATTTCTTACTTTTCCCATGTGACTGATCAGTTTGTTTTTTTTTTTTTGTTTAAATTGTGAAAATTACTACAAAATGTCATTTGATGGAGTGTATCATCTTTATTAATAGTGCATTAATAGGCATTTTTCAAAGAGGATCAAATGATTGCTTGTCTAAATATGCAAAATAACAAAAAAAACAACAGTTTACATGGGGTGTACTTATTTTTTCACATGACTATATGTAATTCAAAGTAAAAAAGAAAAAACCTTATGGTCTTACGCAAAAGATGACTATTGAAAGAAGATGGTGTGTTGAAAATGGAATTATCATAAAAGTGCATGTGTAAATGCACTGGAGACATATTTTCGGAAAAAGGAAATTAAAAGTGATCACTCGAACCACTTCAACAGGTCTGGGCAAATACATCTGTCTCTCCAAGCCTTACCCGAGAACCAAAACGTCTCCCGAAACATTACAAATCAATGCAATGCACTCCAATTTTACTTTTAGATTCTTGTGTAGTGTTTGCTATTAAACATTCTAAAGAGGGTTTTCTTAAAAGATCAATTACCAGAATAAAATGCCAGAGTTTCCACTGAGATGAAAAGAAATAAAAACAAAAAAGCGCAGAACTTTTGCAAACCGTCTTTTGCGTAAGACAACCAGAACAACACAGGATGTTTGTGTTCAAATGTTATAAATGTAACACACAGGACTGGAGACAGGTTTGAGGATCCGTGTGCTGGAGGTTTACACGGAACTTGCACACACTCAAGAGTTGGCAAGACTTCACACTGATTGTTAGCTGAAGTTCGCCTTGCTTTACGAAGTAGTTCAGTACTCCCAAACCGATAGGGCAGAAAGCTTATTTGGATATTTTGTGTCATACAGTTCAACAGATTCAATGCAGGATAATCAAAAATGCATTAGAAGCGGCTAAGCTCTTACCAGGATAAAGACCAGATTTAAAACAGCCATATTGCAAAATATTGAAACTTAGCAAGTGGAAATATCTCAAATATATGCAAATCCAACTAATATTTCTAGATTGTTTTGAAACATAAGATCAATACGATCTATAAGAGTAATGAATAAGCTTTATAAAATAATACAATTAGTACATACGTCTAGAAAGAGGCGTAATGGTTTTATATTTGTTATAATAATAACAAATAATGATATCATAATAATATTAGAAATAAACATTAGAGATGAACCGATGCCAAATTTCTCAGCCGATGCCGATAACCGATTATTCAGAGTGATATCGGCCGATACCAATAACGATACCGATAGTATGGTGGTTCTACCTTTTATGCCTTCTTTTAAATTAATAATAATTAATCATTAAAAGAATTCTGAAAGAAATGCAAATAAACACTTTAACTTTCCACAAGTTGTTTCACAGTAACTGGTCTCATAAACAGAAAACACATTACTCTAATTAACATTAACACATGAACTCAATTCTGAAGATTAAAGTAAGATTTCTTAACTTATTGAATGTTGTTAATTCATATTAACATCGATTGAATTGTAAAAAACCTCCTGTTAGTCTCACGTTCACTCACTACAAACAAAAGCATTTCTACTTCATCATTAACATCAAACTGGTAATATATAATGTACACTTTTTTTTATATATTAACAATAACTGGATATGAAATATACTACTCTACAAATATATATTTCTGTGCAATATATACTTTTTTGTCAACTCATATTCATCTTTCAACAGTGTACTGTCGTATTAATTCAGCACGAGCAGCGCAGCAAAAAAATACATTTAGACCCGACGCCGAAACTCCCGCTTCACTGCTGCAGCGTCCGGTGTATAATTTTAGCGGTGCAGAGATTACAGAGATTACAAACTGCAGTTTTGTCGTCATTCCACACAAGAGACATCATCTTTACACACAGCACGAAATCCATGTGTCTTCCCGCCCTCTTTTGATTGACAGGATATAATCGGCCCTGACCATCGGATGTTTTTAAACTATTGGCCGATGGCATGAAAAATTGCCTTTATTGGCCGATATATCGGTGCATCTCTAATATTTATTCTCCTTGATACGTGATATCTTCACTTGCTCAGACAGGGCCATCCAAAGACAAAACGCGGCCCGTGGACAGATTGCAATTTTTTCTTTCACCCGAAGGTGGCAGCAGACTGTCTTAACACGCATAGCTAAGTTGCCTTGTTTTCTCTGACTACACCTACAAATTTATTTACTGAATGATATTTAGTCACGGCTACGGACAAAATAAATCAATTTCAGAAGAGCTGGAGACAAAAATACCTTTTCATCGAGAGCCGTATCAAATGTGTGACTCTTGTGTGTCAAGAGACTGTTGAGGTAATTAAGGAATTTCATATTATGAAATATTACGAAACAGCAGTTGGCAGCAGTTGGAAGCTGTCCTGGCAGAAGAACGTTTTTATCAATGATTCCCACTAATAAGCATGGAAACCTGTCATAAATTCTTGAAAGAACCCTTAATTAAAGTGGACGGTGTCGTTTATCTCAAAAAGAAACACAAATGTACGAATATCATCTCGTGTCTTACGACTGCAGCTGTCACGTGATACCCTGCTACAGTTATTCCACTGAAGTTAAACTCACTGTACTGGAGCTTTAAAATAATATTGTTGGTGACTCTGGTATTTTGATCTGGTCTAATCTGGCTCCCTTTGAAAAAAAGTTCGGACGCCTCTGTGCGGAAGGTGCGTTCACACATGCAGCGACCGGAGACCGTTTGTCGATTTGCGGCGACATGAGCAACAGCGACCCTTTGTGACTAGACGTGGGCGTGTCCAGCGACGAGACAGAGCTGAGAATAGTTTCACTTTATGCAAATTTGGAGCGACTTGGTGCAGTTCCTACAGTACCAATGGGAGCGATGACAGTAGAGCACATGTGATGCGTAGCCTCCTGTGCTCGCTAACTTTTATTTTGCTTTAAACACACTAAGGCCGCAAGATAAGCTAATTGGCGCTTGCGGTTTTGCTTTCGCCGCAGATAGATGACCGCGACAGCAAAGAGCACACACTGCTTCTCCTTCATCCAGCAGGATATGATGCGCATATATAAAATACTGTCCACTGGTGACTTTTATATACAAACACTCTCCATCCAGAACGTTTCATTTTTAGCAGCAAGAAAACTGGTTTGTTGGCAAAAGTGGAATGCTAGTTGCGCCACGCAATGATAAATGTTACTATGGCAACCAGTAGTCGGAACGCATATTAGCGACTTCATAGTACAATGACTGGCAACCTACCTTAAGATATCATTTTTTGTAGTGCAGGTGTAAGCAGAGTTCCTTTAAATCTCCTTTAAAATCCAGGATTAAATCTGTTTGAACCCCTTTAAAGGTCCAGACTTAATAGATAATGAATAATTCATAGTAGTTAATACATTTAAAAAACAAAACAAAAAACAAGCATCTTGGATGTTACTATACCTGTGTGTGTGTGTGTGTGTGTGTGTGTGTGTGTGTGTGTGTGTGTGTTTGTGTTTGTGTGTATTTTATGTTAGTCTTGGTATGATAATGTAAGAGGTATGAAAAATTAATACCCCCCCCCCTCTCTCTCTGTCTCTCTCTCTCTCTCTCTCTCTCTGTGTGTGTGTCTCTCTGTCTTTGTCTCTCTGTCTTTGTCTCTCTCTGTCTGTCTCTCTGTCTCTCTCTGTCTGTCTCTCTCTCTGTCTCTTTGTCTCTCTCTCTCTCTGTCTCTCTCTCTGTCTGTCTCTTTGTCTCTCTGTCTGTCTCTCTCTCTCTGTGTGTCTCTCTCTCTCTCTCTGTCTGTCTCTCTCTGTTTCTGTGCTCCAGCTGGACCGGTTTAAAGAGCCTCCAGCCTTTGGTCCCATGTGTGATCTTCTGTGGTCGGATCCACTAGAGGACTTTGGCAATGAGAAGTCGCAGGAGTATTTCAGCCACAACACTGTCCGCGGCTGCTCGTACTTCTACAGGTACCCGTCTGCGTGTGCATGCGTGTGTGTGTGTGTGCGTGTGTGTGTGTGAGAGAGAGCAAGAGAGAGCGAGAGAGACATGAACGAAAGGAGGGTCACACTTAACCCAGGTGTACTCTAAAGGATTTGAAGACAGATGTTTTCCCTAATTTTCCTTTTCCAGAACATTTACATGATCCAAAATAAAAATCCAGTGCCTGAGCAAGAAGGGGAAGCATTTTTCTCAACTGACATTGAGAAAGCACTCGAGGAAATACTGTGTTGAGGAAACACAAGCTCCATTAAATCATGTATCATGTGAAAATGACTACAGCGTGTGTATAAAGATAGAACCAAGTCCAGATAGATGCAGCACCCCCAGCTCCAGCGCTGTTTGTGCTTTGATAATGGGCTTGTTCGGATTTCCTGAAGATTTGGGATTTTGTTGTTTTTCAGGGCATGTACTCTGCACTGCCCTCCACTAATATTGGCACCCTTAGTAAATATGAGCAAAGAAGGCTGTGAAAAATGATCTTTATCGTTTAACCTTCACCAAAATACTTTGTTAAATATAGATGTGCAACAATCCGTGTATGATTCGTTCTTTTCATATTCACTTAAGAAGCAAATATCAGAAAATGGGGGAAAAAAATGGCTTGTTATTTTATTATTCATTTACAAGTTGTTTTCCATTCTTTCAGTCTCATTCTCAAGTTAAAAATCAGAAATTAGAAAATGGGTCTAATGTCAGGTTTCATTTGAACATCTTATTTTTTTTCGGTTGGCTACGACCACAAAGGTTCTTCAAGTGTTGTGCTGGAAAAAAGGTCTTTGTTTGCTGAAGCACATGGAGAGTTTCGTGGTATTTAAGGGAGCCGAACGTGTAACCCTCAGAGAGGACTGAAGAAACATTAACTGCAGTTAAACCAGACACTCTTTTTTCAAATCAGGGATTTAAACAGGTTAAAATAGCCTCCAGGCTCAATTATATTGACAGATCTTGTGACTTTGAACAGCAATTACTGTAAAATTCTACAGTAAGATCAGTTGATCATAATTGTGAGCTAGTGAGTGTTGAAATATGTTTTAGTAGACGTTTTAAATATATTTTTATTATCGCGTCTCTTTAAACTTGATCAAGTTTTATAGGATTGTAAAGGATTATTTTAAAAACGTTTACCCTGTATATAACTGTGCTTTCAGGAACCGGTTAATGTTTCTGCAGCCCTCTCTGAGGGTTACACCTCAAATGAATAACAAAATAATAAGCCATTTTTTCATTTTCAGATATTTGGTTCTTAATTGAATATGAAACGAACGAATGATACACAGATTTGCAACAATGTAGGTACCCTTTTAGTCAATACTTTGTGCTACCTCCCTTTGGCAAGATAACAGCTCTTAAGAGTTGTTCTCCTATAATGCCTGATGAGGTTGGAGAATACATGGTGAGGGATCTGAGACTGTTCCTCCATACAGAATCTCTCCAGATCCTTCACATTTCGAGGTCCACGCTGCTGGACTCTCCTCTTCAGTTCACCCCACAGGTTTTCTATGGGGTTCAGGTCAGGGGACTGGGATGGTCAGGGCAGGACCTTGATTTTGTGGTCAGTAAACCACTTTTGTGTTGATTTTGATGTATGTTTTGGATCACTGTCCTGCTGGAAGATCCAACCACGGCCCATTTTAAGTTTTCTGGCAGAGGCAGTCAGGCTTTCATTTAATATCTGTTGATATTTGATATTTTGAGTCAATGATGCCATGTATCCTAACAAAATGTCCAGGTCCACTGGCAGAAAAACAGCCCCAAAACATTAAAGATCCACCACCATATTTAACCGTGGACATGAGGTACTTTTCCATATGGCTACCTCTCTGTGTGCACCAAAACCACCTCTGGTGTTTATTACCAAAAAGCTCTATTCTGGTTTCATCTGACCATAGACCCCGATCCCATTTGAAGTTCCAGTAGTGTCTGGCAAACTGAAGACGCTTGAGTTTGTTTTTGGATGAGAGTAGAGGCTTTTTTCTTGAAACCCTTCCAGACAACTTGTGGTGATGTAGGTGACTTCAGCTTGTAGTTTTGGAGACTTTCTGACCCCAAGACGCAACTAACTTCTGCAATTCTCCAGCTGTGATACGTGGAGACTCCAGCTGTGATACGTGGCCACTCGAACCATCCTCTTCACAGTGCGTTGAGACGATATAGACACACGTCCAAATCCAGCTTGATTCATAATACTTCTTAATTATTGCCCTGATGGTGGAAATGGGCATTTTCAATGCTTGTGCTATTTTCTTATAGCCACGCCCCATTTTGTGAAGCTCAACAACCTTTTGCCGCACATCACAGCTATCTCCCTTGGTCTTACCCATTGTTATGAATGACTAAGGGAATTTGGCCTGTGTGTTACCTCATATTTATACCCCTGTGAAACAGGAAGTCATGTTTGAACAATTTCCTGTTCCTAGTCACCCAGGTGAGCTAAACAAATGTAAAATATCAATGGGAATATACTTCAAATATATTTTTCTCATATGAATTCATAGGGGGTGCCAATAATTGTTGGTTGCACACCTATATTTAACAAAGAGATTTGCTCATATTTACCAAAGGTGCCACTATTAGTGGAGGGCGCTGTATGTGTGTGATACGACATGTCTGCTAAATCGGTGAAAGAAAAGAAATCCTGTAAGAAGTATAGAAAGTATAGCATCAAGTATAGAAAACGGTTTGTTCTTATGGATGACATTTACACACCCAGTTCTTCTATGAGTTACATACAGAATAAAAAAAACTTCAAGACGTACCGTTATAAGAAAATAATCTGCAATGGCGTGGTGTCTGACTGCTGATTACTTTCCAATACCAGAAGGTTTTATTCCTCTTGTACCACAGCGATGCGCGGGTGATTAATATAAACCTGATTTGAATTATAGCCGTGAATGCCATCATAGCTGCTGCTTAATCAACACCTCCTATCTAATCAGATTAGAGCATTCAGCAGCCCTGTGGTATAAAAGCCTTTTAAATGCTTTATGCTTAACTAAGTTTTAGCTTCACCAGAAGCAAGGGTGTAAACAAACCATTTTAAACTGACGTGTTAATGACCATGGCTCTTGTTTCCTTTTGCAAACCTCGGCGTGTGAATTTTCCGACAGAAACACAGCCCCGGTCATGCTTGCGTTGGAATATTCAGTTGGTGTGTGTGTGTGTGTGTGTGTGTGTGTGTGTGTGTGTGCACGAAGCTGTGTGCTCTGGGCAATTAGGTGTAGTGTGAAAATGAGCCTGCGTCTGTAATTGGAATTGTAAAGCAGCCCGAACAGCGGTCAGGCTCAGCAAAACACAAGAATTCCCACGGTCCTCTGGGAAATCGGGCGATCTGCTGTTACTATGACAACTAGCTGCTACTGACGAGAGTGAGAGAAAGAGTGCGAAGCGAGAGAAATAAATATATAAATAAACAAAAGCAATAGAGATGGATTTGCTTTCTCTCCTCTCATGAAATCCGACATCAATGAGAGGAGAACGGGGTAGATGGAGATGCGGTGTGTGTGTGTGTGTGTGTGTGTGTGTGATGAGTTACACAAATAGTCTGGACCACATTATTGTGAGAGATAATGTTTATAAGAGTGGCCTGTGTTCTGTTATTCCATTTTCCTATGTCTTTTGGGGGGAAAAAAAGTCCATCACAGTGTCTCATGGCAGTGATTTATAAACTCAATCGTCATTAAAAAAAAAAAAAAAAAAAAAAACAAGTCTGGACAGTAGACACTGAAATGATCGGATTTTATAAATCAGAGCTTGATTTTGCAAAGAAATGTACACTGTACATGTGTTAAATGTGTAAGGAGGAGCTAGCGGTGTGTCGTTCAAGAAGGAGTCGACTCTTTTCCCTGAATGTTTATATATATATAATATATAATATATATATGAGCAGTTTTTTCTTCTTCTTCCTCTTCTTTGCTGTTACTATATACGTGCAGACCAGACTTTATCCTGGTCAGAGTTGCAGTGAGGTTTAATATTGCTTTAATTGAATCAAACATAGTTATTAACATACAGTATTCGGTTGAATTCAGTGGGTGTAGCATGCTGTGCGATGAGGCAAGGACGCAAGTGTGTTGTTTATGTAGGGCGAGCATCATCATCATCATCATCATCATCATCATCATCGTTCTTCCATGCAAGAGTCAGACGACAGGCCGGCAACAACAAATAAACATAATCTATATTCCATAAATGAGAAAACACACAGAAACACGGAAAACTAGGAAACCCGAACAAGACACAGACGTGAAGACACAAACGCACACTAACGATGCACGAGACCTCGTCAAGAGACAAAGACACAGGAGGTTATAAATACACAACTAATCAAGGGAATGAACTGAGAACATGAGGGTGTAATCGGGGAACATACCAGTCACAAGGCAGGGGTGGAGTGTGCAAAAATAAACGCACATGTTCATTGTAAACGAAACAAAAAAAAATATAGAGCAGCGCTTATGGTGAGCATGTCACACACTGAAAGAGGAATTTGTGTGATTCTTGCGGCCAAAAATGTGTGATTCTGCTGGGGAGGGTTGGTTTTTTTTTTCAAAATTTGCGATGCAACTTGAGTTTTTTGCGCTTTTTTTTTTTTGGCGGAAAACTACTTGCATCGGCGAAATTGCAGTTGCACAAAATAGTTTCACACGGTCTTTCGCAGTGATGTTTGTTAGTAAATGAGACCTTTTAGCTGTATCCATACTCACCGCATGTGAATCGAAGAGCTTTGGCTGAATGCGTGTTGTGATGATGTCACATGACGCATCTTGGCCCAAATCTCCAATGATTTTGAAGGATCGCAAGTTCCTCCGAATATTGCTTGATCTCGCGTTAATTTCTGCGATCGCAAAAATGCCAAAATCCTGGAAGGACTGCTTAATAACTGGAAAAGAAGTCCCATAATTAAGCAATATCACATGAGCAAGAGTGCAGGTATACTGAATATCGGAATCGTGATACTGAGTATAACGACACGATTGCGAGTGCGGTATTGCTTTTATACAACAGATCTATAAACAAGAAAATTGATATCGATTAAGTGACATTTTGGACACAATATGACCAATTAGTGTTTATTCTTACTCCGTGAACAAAAATAGATCCCGGAGCCAACAGTACAACGATGCGTACATTCCCGTTAAAAGCGCATCCGGTGAAATCGGCTTCACTTCTTTCTTTTCATTTTCTTAATTTAAGCCAGAAGTTATTTTTCTGAAAACAGTATGGTTTGCCATGTCCGCTGATGATGTCACTAACACTACTGTAGTAACGGTTTCAGTGGGACTATTGCTAGAACTGGAATTTTAGAGTGATACACACACTGAAATCTCCTAGTGCACTTATGGGAAATCATTTATTCTGATATTTTGAGATACTGGATTTGATTACTGGTAATCAAAACAAGATCAAAACAGCAAAGGAAAAAAAGGCTTGAAATATTTCACTTTATCCGTAATGAACCTAGAGTACACGAAAGTTCCACGCTGTGAATTAAATTACGGAGGGAAAAAATGTACTTTTCCACGAAATTCAAATTTTTCATGATGCGCCCGTATGTGCCAAAATATAAGGCAATGTTTATAAGCTTTTTTTTTTTTTTTTTTTTTTTTTTTTTTTTTAGGTCTAAACATGGTTTAAAAACTACAAAAAAAAAAACAAAAAACAAAACAAAAAAAAAAACCGGAAGTCCACCACCAGGTGACGTAATACTTTTCCCAACGGGTGATCACTCCTGATTGGTCAGAGCACCGGAAAAGAGAAAAAGACGCATACATGGAAGTACACGGCTAAAGTATTCGCATTTTATTGTATTTTAGTCTTAAAATTAAATCATTTTAGTGTGATTCAGGTCTATCTTCTGTAAAAACTCATAAACGGCTCATAAAGAAATGCTTGTATAATCTCTCCTACATCTATATATATATATATATATATATATATATATATATATATATATATATATATATATATATATATATATATATAGGTTTTTTTTTCACCTACAATCACTACATTCGTTCATTCGCATTTTTAAGAAGCTTCAATTATTGTTCTTATTTGTAGGATATAAGTATATCAGGGTCATATTATCATATTTCACCAGCTGTTTCAAATGTTCCTTCTCTAGTTATTTATTCATGTATAAAACGTGAGATATCGTCTTCAATCCAGGGCTAGCGCCAATTACTGTATGTGCTGAGATCTGATTACGTCTTCCCATCATCCAGCCCTGTGTCATACAGAAAAAGACACCAAAATATTCTAGTGGACTTTAAACTCCAACGAAAATGGATAAATAATATGAAGTTATTTATTAAAACAGTTTTGGGAAGAAGAAAAAAAAAAAACGAGGTGATTTTTGAGCAGTAGTTTTCCCACCGAGCTCAGAGTGAGTGAGAGAGAGAGAGAGAGAGAGAGAGAAAAGCGGTGGAGCGGGGAAGAAAAAAAAAACGAGCGCTCTGTGTGATATTTCCATCTGCTCATTTTGTTATTGCGACGTTTCTGTTTTCTGTATTAATAAACTGCTTTAGCGGCAGCTGGAGGACGTAGAGCCAGGGATCCCTTTCAGTTTACTAGAGTTGAGAGAGAAAGTTTGCGTAAAGACCCCAAAGTTTGTCACAGCATCACGATAAACGTGCGAGAATGGTGATTTTAACGTAGGCAGTGGATGTGGGTTTTTTTGTTTGTTTCTTTGTTTGTTTGTTTTTTAAAGACAAAAGACACTTCTCAAATCAGATCAGTCACATGAAATTGACACATGTGGTTTTTAGACACATTTACATGTTATGTTTTGTCAGTCCCGCCAGGATTTCACGGAAATCGAGCAAACGCCGCAATATTCGGAGGAACTTGCGGGGTTTTTTTTTTTCAAAAGTGCCGTAGATTTTCCGCAGACATCGAGTCGTTCAGTCAAAGCCCTCATCGATTCACGTGCGCCGAACATGAGTACAGCTAAAAGGTCACATTTTCTGGGCCAACAAACATCACTGCGGAAAACCGTGCCAAACAACTCCGTGTGATTGCAATTTTTACAATGCAAGTAGTTTTTCGCCAAAAAAAACCCAAAAAACACACAAAATAAACCCCTCTGCAAGTTGCATCGCAAATTTCAAAAGAAAAAAGGATCAAAACGCAGCAAAATTTGGCATTTTTGACCCCAACAGTCACAAAAAACCTCAATCTGATTTTATACGTTTTGCACGTGTATTGTGTTTGTTAGTGCATGTGTTTTTTGTTTTCACGTGATTCATTTATTTTGACACATGATGTGAAGTGTTTAGGAACTTTACTAATGAGTTAACGTTCAGTTTCGGGACATAACACGTTAAAATGCACTTTTATACTGTACGTTCATTCTTCACGTGATCACATATTACTCGTGTCGAAATGTACAGTGTCGGGGGAGGAGTATTCTTAATATGTACACTCTTGGGCAATATATTAAGCTTTTAATGGTCTTGACAACAAATCATTGGTCAGGAAATGAGCAAGAATGAAACAGATGCACTCCTGAGAGCTGCGGTGTCTCCACTCAGTCGTTTAGTGGTATGTCATGGGGTGGCTGTGGTTCAGGTGGTAGAGCGGGTTGTCCACTAATCGTAGGGTTGGCGGTTCGATTCCCGCGTGACTCCACATGCCGAAGTGTCCTTGGGCGAGACCCCCAAGTTGCTCCCGATGGCAAGTTAGCGCCTTGCATGGCAGCTCTGTTACCATTGGTGTGTGAATGAGAACCAGTGTAAAGTGCTTTGGATAAAAGCGTGCCATTTACCATTTATCTCAGTGGGTTAGATGTTGGCTTAGTGACCAGGATATCGTGAGTTCAAATCCCAGCGCTGCTACTGTTGGGCCCTTGAGCAAGGCTCTTATCCATCAACTTCTCAGTTGTGTAAATGAGATCCTGATAAGAGCGTCTGCTTGAATGATCAAAGTGGACCGTTTGGGTAGAAGCTATAAACAAGGGAAATTACGTAAAGCTAAAATCATCATGATGGTTAAAATGTTTCATGTAAAATTCAAACTAACTCATGTCTGGGTGTGCAGTATTTTCCAAAAATATATTCTGGGATTTTTTTTTTTTTTTTTTAAAGATTAGTTTTAAGGAATAATAAAAAAAAAATCATGCATGGAAACACCAACACCACTGTGAATAAAATCTCCAAAAAGGCACATAAAAGATGCATATTAAGTGCACATTTGAGGCGTATCATTTGTTTTTATCGGATAAGACCTGCGCATAAGCTACGATGGAAACACGTTTACTGAATATATTCTTCAATGTGCCTCAAAAAACGTGAATAAATTCATGTGACTTATGCCTCAGAGAATCATGTGAGAGTAAATGTAAAAACGTTTGAAAAATCGGTTTCATGCGATATTCCAGGTTAAATCCACAGCTTGGATGGAAACATAGCTGATGATGGAATGATGACAGTGAAATACAGTGCATGAAGGAATTATATTAAGTACGTTGGTTATTTTTCACTG
Organism: Ictalurus punctatus; assembly: GCF_001660625.3. Lineage (NCBI taxonomy): Eukaryota > Metazoa > Chordata > Actinopteri > Siluriformes > Ictaluridae > Ictalurus > Ictalurus punctatus. The sequence continues at coordinate 5,777,674 of NC_030429.2, forward strand.
AAGAGAAAACGCGATATGAGATGATTGTAGTTCTGTATTGTCTTTATGTCACGAATCCATCCATCCATCCATCTTCTATACCGCTTTATCCTTTTCAGGGTGACAGGGAACCTGGAGCCTATCCCAGGGAGCATCGGGCACAAGGCGGGGTACACCCTGGACAGGGTGCCAATCCATCACAGGGCACAGTCACACACACATTCACACACCCATTCATACACTACGGACACTTTAGACACGCCAGTCAGCCCATCATGCATGTCTTTGGACTGGGGGAGGAAACTGGAGTACCCGGAGGAAACCCCCGCAGCACGGGGAGAACATGCAAACTCCGCACACACAGGGCCACGGTCATGTTACAAATGAAAAGCCATAATATCTTGTTCTCCTGGTGCATATGCTTCTTCTCAGTATAAGTGACTCTTTACACATTTCAGTTTGATCGGGATGTTAGCTGACCTGTCTGTGAGATGTTCTCAGGACATGTTCTATACAGGGACAGGATTTCTGAAGGCTTTAAATGTTAAATCCTCAGCAGGGATGGACAGGAAGATGGATTTCTTCCAGTCTGTTGTGCTTATCAGATTCTGCTGAAGATTCACTCAAGTTGGATTTCATTCTCACCTATTTTTAGTGGCTATTATACCGACGCTTCAGAGCTTCGGAGGGTTTGTGTTACATGGTATGTGTGTCAGTGGGGGTACAGATGTGTTGCAAAGGTGTTTGAGTCGTGTTTGGAACCGGCTCAGTGCTGCCATCCTGTGGCTGTTAGAGAGGATAAACAGAATATAATGGTGTCAGAGAGAGGAGTCACTCTCATTTAAAACAGGATGCTAACTGCTTGAATCTCTCTCTTTCTTTCTCTTTCTCTCTCTCTCTCTCTCTCTCTCTCTCTCTCTCTCTCTCTCTATCTGTCTGTACTATATACACCTCTCCCTCCATTTCTGTCTCTCTGTCTCTATCGGTCTCCTTTTCTCTGTCTCTGCCGTTCTCTCTGCATCGCTATCTGTCTCCACCTCTTTTACACACTTTCTCTCTTTCTCTCTGTATTTCTATCACTTTCTTTCTATATACCATACACCTATATCTGCCTGTCTCTCTCTTTCTCTCTTTCTCCATCTCTCTATCCTTCTCTCTTCATCTTTTTCTCTCTGTTTCTTTATCTCACGCTCTCTATTTCTCTGTATCTCTCTTCCTTGTATATACTTTATACCTCTGTACCTCTCTATATTTCACTCTCTCTCTGTGTGTCTCTCTCTCTGACACTCTACCTCTTCCTTTATACTGTATATTTCTACATCTCTCGCTCTCTCTCTCTCTCTCTCTCTCTCTCTCTCTCTCTCTCTCTATATATATATATATATATATATATATATATATATATAATATTTATATATTTCTCTGTGTCTCTCTCTGTTTTTAATTTATATACTTTATACCTCTGTACCTCTCTGTATCTCCATCTCTCTCTCTGTCTCTTTCTCTGACACTCTACCTCTTCCTTTCTACCGTATATTTCTATATGCCCCCCCATCTCTCTCTCTCGCTCTCTCTCTCTGTCTCTTTCTGTGACACTCTATCTCGTCCTGTCTTTCACTCTCTTTCTCTCTCTAACACACACAATATTTATATATACTATATGCCTCTCTCTCTCTCTCCCTCCCTCTCTCCCTCTCTCTCTCACACACACACACACACACACACTATTTATATATACTATATGCCTCTCTCCCTCTCTCTCTCTCTCTCTTTCTCTCTCTCCCTCTCTCTCTCTCTCTCTCTCACACACACACTATTTATATATACTATATGCCTCTCTCTCTCTCTCTCTCTCTCTCTCTCTCTCTCTCTCTCTCTCTCTCTCACACACACACACATTATTTATATATACTATATGCCTCTCTCTCTCTCTCTCTCTCTCTCACACACACACACACTATATATATACTATATTCCTCCCTCTCTCTCTCTCTCTCTCTCTCTCTCTCTCTCTCTCTCTCTCTCTCTCTCACACACACACACTATTTATATATACTATATGCCTCTCTCTCTCTCTCTCACACACAAACACACACACACTATATATATACTATATGCCTCTCTCTCTCTCTCTCTCTCTCTCTCTCACACACTATTTATATATACTATATGCCTCTCTCTCTCTCTCTCTCTCTCTCTATCTCTCTCTCTCTCCCTCTCTCTCTCTCTCTCTCACACACACACACACACTATTTATATATACTATATGCCTCTCTCTCTCTCTCTCTCTCTCTCTCGCTCACACACACACACATTATTTATATACACTATATGCCTCCCTCTCTCTCTCTCTCTCTCTCTCTCTCTCTCTCTCACACACACACACACACAATTTATATATACTATATGCCTCTCTCTCTCTCTCTCTCTCTCTCTCTCTCTCTCTCTCTCACACACACACACACACACATTATTTATATATACTATATGCCTCTCTCTCTCACTCTCTCTCTCTCTCACACACACACACACACACACACTATATATATACTATATGCCTCTCTCTCTCTCTCTCTCTCTCTCTCTCTCTCTCACACACACACACACACACACACACACACACACACACACACACACACACACACACAAGTCCAAGTTAAGAGTGTGCTTTATTGACATGACTGATTTAACAATGTTGCAAAAGCAAATGAATATAAAAGTTATATAGGCAATAGAACAACAATAATGAATAAAATAACACTAAATATCAATAAACATTAATTAAATTAACAGATGTATTACAGTAAGATATGCAGTATTGAATGAATTGATATACATTGCATAGATATTTAATTATATAATAACATAATTTTATCATAGACAGTATTAGGATCGTATTGGATTTCTTATATGATGAAGAGTGAATTTGAACGTAGCCGCCAGTCACACACTTCCTTCATGTTCCCCTAAGACACAGCTCAGTCTGTGCTCAGTGCTCAGGGAGGTGAAGTTTGGGATAATGGCAGTGAATTTCTGGTAATATTCCTGTCTGATGTGGTTATATTTTGGACAGATCCAACTGAAATGCAGTTCTGAAATGTGCTCGCTCTCTCTCTCTCTCTCTCTCTCTCTCTCTCTCTCTCTCTCTCTCTCTTTGTGTGTACAGCTATCCTGCGGTGTGTGAGTTTCTACAGACTAATAACCTGCTCTCAGTGATCAGAGCCCACGAGGCGCAGGACGCAGGGTAAGCGGAACCGTTTACAACCTCTCACATGAGAACCACATCACTAAATTCACTTAAAATAAACCGCAGCATCACTGCAGCATCAGTAAAACTCCCCAAAGGTAAAACTCCACAACAGTAAAACTCCACCTGACTTTAATGTGGAACCACATCACCGCACATCACTCCACACAGGGCTGTACTGTGGAAATAACCAGGTGTGAAATACGTCACAGCTGCACACACGTGTCAGAGTCAGAGGAACGCTTGAAACATACTTCATCCATACATAAATTAGCAGCCAGAAGATTTTTATTTAGTTACTTACTTATTTATTTTTACAGATACCCGGACACTGGTTAAGTGGTTAATCATGAGCTCTCATATTCGACACGATATACAAGATGTAATCTTCAAGCCAGAAGTCGATTATTTTCCGATAACAGCACATTTTTATTGCTATTATTTATTTATCAAAGAACAACATTGTACTTTTTATCCATTTATCGTAAACATTTGATGTAAAGCCGTTACTATAGAAAGAATGACCCGTTAGAAAGATCACGTTAACCTAAACCTGTGATTTCACACTAAATTTAGTTTTATATTCGATTTACACCGTATATTTGAACTTACTGAGACGGATAACACTTAAAAGAACCCCACGTTGATCCCGATGGCAAGTTAGCGCCTTGCATGGCAGCTCTGCTACCATTGGTGTGTGAGTGTGTGTGAATGGGTGAATGAGACGCAGTGTAAAGCGCTTTGGATAAACGTGCTATATAAGTGCAGACCATTTACCAGTAATATTGCAATGCAACGATAGAGTGAGTGAGAGTGAAATCTGGGTGTCGAGCACTGAGGGGCGGGGCGTGGTGGCATATATTTTCAGTATTTTTTCTCTTTCGGCAAAAAAACTGAAAATGCCGTTTACGGCGGCTGAAATTTAGGTGCATCCCTGATTCGACCAGTGTGTTTTTCTCCATGGTTAAAACAAAAACCGTAGCACTTACACGGATGAACAATTTCAGCAGGATTACTATCGAATTTTCCCTCAACACTCAACACTGAAACATGTTCTACCTGCTCTGCATTTTAACACACAGCGCTGCTTAGAGTAAACAGCACATGTTGGTAGATGTTTATATGTGAATTTCACACCTATCGCTATTTTCTCGTATATATTTTGACTCGTATGAATCCCCTATTAACAGAATCCCCCTAAAATAATTCTATCAGTCATTAGGATGACTAAAACTAACACTGTGCTTGTGGTGACATTTGTGTAGGGGAATAACGGCTGGGTGGAGACAAAACCGCAAATCTCACTGTCACTGAAGCAAACTACACTCATGCAGAAGTTCTGTCTAGCTTTCTGGATTAATCCTTATAGAGGAAGGTTCTGTGTAGAATAGAAGGTTTCTCATTCAGAAAAAAAAACAAGTTCCTATTAAAAATTTTTTAGAGAATCATTAACTATTCAAAAGAAAACAAAAATCCATATATTTATCTATCCATCCATCTCTACCAGTCTGCTTAATATTCATCCATCTATTTATCCATTCATCCATTATTCTCGAACAGATTGCTTTAATATGCCTCCATCCAACCTCCACCAGTCTGATCATGCATCCATCTGTCCATCTTATTGTACTAACCAACTCTCTGTCCATCCATTTATCTACCTCTACCAGTCTGCTTACTTTCCATTCCTCTATTCATCCATCCATCCATCCACTTATTCATCCTTCTCTATAAGTCTCTGTCCATTCCTCTCTTCCAATCTACTATACAACCATCCATCCATCAATCTGTCCATCAGTCGTCCTTTACCAGCCTGCTCTATCATTCCATTTATCTTCCTCCACCAGTCTGCTTACTTTCCATACCTCCATTCATCCATCTATTTATTCATCCTTCTCTACAAGTCTCACTCCATTCTTTTCTACCAATCTATCATCCATCCATCCATCCATTCATCTGTCCATCAATCTTCCTTTCCTTGCCTACTCTATCACTCCATTTATCCTCCTCCACCGGTCTGCTTCCTATCCATCCACCAATCCATCATCCATCGCTACACACCTACTCACTATTCTTCCCACTCTCTATCTATGCACCATCTATTTATCTATCTGTCTATCCACCTTAACCAGCCTGCTTACTATCAACACATCCATCCATCCATCCATCCAGCTATTTGTTGATCCTCCTCTACGAGCCTGCTTAATATCCCTCCACCATCCAAACTTATCACCACCCTTTATGCTCCTCTACCAGTCTGTTTACTATCCACCCATCCAGCCATCCATCTGTCCGTCCATTCATCCATCCCTCTGTACCAGCCTGCTCTGCATTTCTTCCATAATCCATCTATTATGCCTCCTCCAGAATAGGACCTTCTTCTTTTCATTATTGTTGTAATTATTATTATTATTATTAGTAGTAGTAGTAGTAGTAGTAGTAGTATTATCACCTCTCCTGTGTTTTTGCATCTTTTTGCAGTTATCGGATGTACAGAAAAAGCCAGACGACAGGCTTCCCCTCTCTCATCACTATCTTCTCCGCTCCCAATTACCTGGACGTGTATAATAATAAAGGTCGGTCACTTCTTTGGTGTGCTAATGGCCCACTCTGCTTTTGAAGCCCTTGCACTTCTGTCAGTAACAGTAACACGGCTGGCTAACGGTTTAGCATTAGCATTGGATGCATATCTCTGTGTACAGGCTGTGTGTTTGCGGACAGAGACTGATGCGTGGCATTATTAATGATTATTTTCCGTTTGTGCAGCTGCTGTGCTAAAATACGAGAACAATGTGATGAACATACGTCAGTTTAACTGCTCGCCACACCCTTACTGGCTGCCTAACTTCATGGACGTGTTCACCTGGTCCCTGCCCTTCGTAGGAGAGAAAGGTATGACAGGAATTACAGCCGTCAGCTTCTGTCACAGCCCATATTGAACATACAGCAGTTGTTTATTTCACCTGAACATCTTCAACAGACGTCACTAGTACAGATCAACTCTTAAGTGTATTGAAAGAGGTGCTGTGGTATTAATACAGCATCAATTGGCGAAATAGCACCGGACTCATTAAACACCTCAGAAATATTTTAATATAAATATTTTTGGTGTGTTTCAGGGTGGAGTTTTCATCATTTATCTAGAGAAATCCAAATTAGTCAAGTCGTTTTATCCTGTTATTATTACACATTTCATCAGCCAGAATAATGTTTTATCCAAATATTTCAGACATTATTAGACCTACAACAACAGCGCGATTATGAAATAACGTTTCAGTGTAAGTTATTTATTTGCTTGTTTGCTTCACAATTAAAGTGGTGCTTGAAAGTTTGTGAACCCTTTAAACATTTCTGGATACCTGCATGAATAGGACCTAAAACATCATCAGAGATCCTCAAAGTATCATTTTCCTCAATAAATAAGTGACCAAGTATAATATTTTTGTCTCGTTTGTTTACTTGGGTTCTCTTTATCTACTTTTAGGACTTGTGTGAAAAATCTGATCATATTTATGCAGATATCAGTACGGAAATTTCTAAAGGGTTCACAAACTTTCAAGCACCACCGCCTGTATTTTATATTTATTTTAAAATGGGCCAGAATATTGAGGATCACTGTTGTTATATTGTACTTGTAGAATTATTCTATTCATAATTATGTCATTATTATATCTATAAATATGTCCTGTATGTATTTTTACATAGTTTAATGAACGCATTATTGAGTATTATTTTAGAAATCCTGCAACAACTACAAATTGCACCTTTAATTTTGTGGACAGACAGACAGACAGACAGATAGATAGATTGGACACAGTTCTGGAGTCTTTTGTCTTTCACTCTGTGACCTTCCCCCTTTGACCTCTCCACAGTGACTGAGATGTTGGTGAACGTCCTTAGCATCTGTTCAGATGATGAACTCATGAATGATGGCGATGAGATCTATGATGGTGAGGACAAACCCCAGATTTTAGCTTCACTAGACTCCCAAAAGTTTGTGGACACCTGACCATAACACCCATATGTGCTTTTTGAACATTTTGTGTGGCTGTGGGGATCTGTGCTCATTCATCTCCAAGAGCATTAGTGAGATCAGGCACTGATGTCAGGTGAGGAGACCTGGCACACAGTCAGCGTTCCAATTCAGCCCGAAGGTGTTCAGTGGGGTTGAGATCAGGTCGAGTTCTTTCACTCCAACTTTCGTACACCGTGTCTTCATGGAGCTCGCTTTGTGCACAAGGGCACTGTCCAGTGAAGGGAAATTGTAACGCTACAACATATATAGACATCCTGTACAATTGTATGTTCAAAACTTTGTGGAAACAGTTTGGAGAAGAACCACACATGGATGTCATGGTCAGGTGTCCACATATTTTTGACCATGTATTATGTCCTAAATAAGATCTGATTGAGTTAGAGAGAGCAAGCTACAATAAATACAAACACCTACACCTGGCTAAGTTTGAGCAAGCTACGAGAAGACACTTCCGTGCATTTCTCACTTGTTTCGTTACTCAGTGTGTTTTTTCTTTCAGCAAATGCTGCAGCCGCGCGTAAGGAGGTCATCAAGAACAAAATCCGTGCCATCGGCAAAATGGCCAAAATGTTCTCAGTCTTACGGTGAGTACAGAGTGGGTGAAAGCTGGCTTATACTTCTGTACTGAAGTGTTTTTTTTATCATGAGACGTAGGGGATTATGGGAAAGAACAGTAAGCAGAAACGTACCTTGGAAAGTTCTGACACGCACACCTCCAAATTCCTATCAGTACCTTGTGGATATCTGTGGTGCTGTGATTCAAACAGCTTTCAGATGAACGCTGATTGGTCGGGGCAGGGAGGTGTGTCTAGTGACAAGTAATGAGACACCCACGTCTGCGAGTTTTATCCAGAGTAGTACTGCCAAAAACTCACTGAGAAAAACGTAGGTAGCGTTATGTAAGTATATACACACAGAAACTCTACACAGACAATAACCCGAGCTTAGGGTCGAACCAGAGACCCTGGAGGCAGCGATGCTACCCACTGCACCACTCTATAATGTAGTTGCTGCGTCCATATTCTCCTAATTATACTATGCACTACACAAAAAAGTACATACTTTTGAGCATGTAGCAAAAGAGTATGCAAGCACTGGGACATGCTAACACATCACGTAACGGAAGAGAACGCTGTTGCCTAGTTACGCACACCGTCACCGTAAATACACTCCTCGTTGCATTTCAGCTTTCCTTCATTCATTATTTCTTATATAATTTATACTATATAATTTCATTTACCATTCCCTTAGTTTATTTATATTTATATTTAGTGCTTAACAATTTAGTTCTTAGATTTAAATACTGAAGACGCATCACCGACATTACACTCGTGTTTGTAGGTCGAATTCGGCAAAGCAAACAGTCACAAAGCTCCTCCTCCCTCATGCAAGGACTTGTGGGCAATATTAGCTAAAAAAAAGTGTCCACGGATCCACACTTTGAAAATCTACCGGAAGTAGTAGACCATCCTGGTACTTTTGGGATTCTCATTTCAACATACTACCATTTGGGACACACTCATTCTAATCTCGGATACTGTTTATGATGGATAGTAGGCGAATTGGGATGCAGCAAGTGTTTAAGTTCATGTTAATTTACTAGCTAGGGTTTAAGTTCATGTTACTTAGCTAGCTAGTGTTTAAGTTCATGTTATTTAGCTAGCTACAGTAGTGTTTAAGTTCATGTTACTTAGCTAGCTAGTGTTTAAGTTCATGTTACTTAGCTAGCTAGTGTTTAAGTTCATGTTATTTAGCTAGCTACAGTAGTGTTTAAGTTCACGTTATTTAGCTAGCTACAGTAGTGTTTAAGTTCATGTTACTTAGCTAACTAGTGTTTAAGTTCATGTTACTTAACTAGCTAGTGTTTAAGTTCATGTTACTTAACTAGCTAGTGTTTAAGTTCATGTCACTTAGCTAGCTAGTGTTTAAGTTCATGTTACTTAACTAGCTAGTGTTTAAGTTCATGTTATTTAGCTAGCTACAGTAGTGTTTAAGTTCATGTTACTTAGCTAGCTACAGTAGTGTTTAAGTTCATGTTACTTAGCTAGCTACAGTAGTGTTTAAGTTCATGTTACTTAGCTAGCTACAGTAGTGTTTAAGTTCATGTTACTTAGCTGGCTACTGTTGTGTTGTGGTAGTTAACATAAACATTAGGTGAAAGTTTCTTAATAAAAAAAAAACAGAGACTATGCAGTGGGCGGGGCTTGTTATATATACCCTGTTAGTAATAATATACAATGTCCATTCTCGTCTTTGACATCTGATATACAACAACGTTTTGGGGCTACTGTTAAAAAAAATTCAAATACCAGATTCCGAGACTAATATAGTGAGAAAGAAAAGTAGTAATATTTGATGTTAGGAGAAAAAAAGCGGTGATATATCGAGAACAAAGTTGTAATATTTCAAGAAAAATGTCTTAAAGTTTCTAATACTAATAATAATCTGGTGTTCATGTGCCAGATGAAAACATATTTCTTTATTTGTAAAACAAATGCTAAAGTCTAACTTCACCAAATCCTTAACAACACACACACACACACAGACACACACACACACACACACACACACACACACACACACACACACATTACTCTGATAGGTTTCATTTTGTCATAGTATTATACCTTTATTCTCAAAATATTGAGCTTTTTCTCTCAGAATGTTATAACCTAATTCTAAAAGTATTGTCATTTTTTTTCTCTCATATCAGATATTGCAACATTTTTGTTTCTTATAATATCAGCTATTCTGGCTTTTTTCTTCTTCTTGAAATATTATTGTCAAAATACAAATTTTTAAACAGTGGCCCTAAAACGCAGTACTTGTCCACTTCTTCTCAGTTGCAGAAAAATGTGACTTTCATTAACTTTTCCATTTTTTCTGTCTTCTAGTTATGGGATTTGATTTGTGCCAAAAGTATTGAACGTAATGTTTTAAAAAAAATATACAATGAGAGAGAGAGAGAAAAAAACACTCTGAAACTGAAACTCGGTGGCAGTAATGGTCTTCACATAAACAGCATTCTTTATTAACAGTTTTCTAAGCTTCTTTTTTGCTGAATGCTCTGACAGAGTTTTCATTTACTCGCCATTTACGTTTGCCATTTAGGCACAAGTATCACAGCGATTTAATGATAATAATATTATCATTATCAGTGATTATTAGCGATTTAATGATAATGACTTTATTGGTCACATATACATTAGAGCCCAGTGAAATTCTTTTGTCGTCGCATACCCCAGCATGTTAGGAATTGGGCTCAGAGCGCAGGGCCAGACATGATATAGCGCCCCTGGAGCAGAGAGGGTTAAGGGCCTTGCTCAAGTGCCTAACAGTGACAGCTTGGCAGTGCTGAGGCTTGAACCCCTGACCTTCCGATCAGTAACCCATCAAGCCAACACTGCCCCTTTGTGGGTGTGGGTGGGGCTTAACAGCGATTTACTCTCATTGGCTAGTGAGATTTATATTGACAGCTCAAGGGTCCGGCTCAGGAGAAGGAGGATGATTACACTGATGAAGATGACATGGCTCCGTGCCACTGAGAGCTCATCTCGAAAAAAATACTCGTGTAAGACTTCCCAAACCTCAAATATTAATTACGAACTAATATACTGACTAAGTAAGTTTCCACTACAAAGTACAAACATTATTATAACTATACAGAAAACCGCATCTCTACTTCCAGGTCAGGGAGGTGTCCAACCAAATCTCACTAGCCAATGAGAGTAAATCGCTGTTATGCCCCGCCAACACTCGAGCATAAATGAAAACACTGGCAGCGCATTCATAAACCACGATTAGCAAAAACGAAGCTTAGAAAACTGTTAACAAAGAACGCTGTTTATTTGAAGACCATGTTACATTTTTGCCTCTGATTTGACTGTTTACAGTTTCGGAGTGTTTTTCTTCATTCTCTTCGTTTCTCAAAGATTACTCGATATTACATGCATGTATAAAAGTAGTCTTTATTGTACACACAACGTCTTCATGTGTTCCCAAATCCTCAGACGCAGAAGTATAACCCAGGCCTGTGTATGTGTGTGTGTGTGTGTGTGAGAGAGATCTAACCACTGTGGTTTTTCTCCCGGCCGCAGTGAGGAGAGTGAGAATGTGTTGACTCTGAAGGGTCTGACCCCGACCGGCATGCTGCCCAGTGGAGTTCTTTCTGGAGGAAAACAGACTTTACAGAGCGGTGAGCAAAAACAAAAGCCAACAACAACACCACTTGCGTTTTTCTCTTCCACTTTCTCACATTTTCTCTTTCTCCCTAATGTTATGTATGTTTTTTTTTTGTTTTGTTTTGTTCTTGTTACTGAACAACTCTATACATCCATACTGTACTACTAACCGGCTAGCGGTGCTATCTGGCTAACGCTAACCGCTAACTCCTCAGCCTCGGTGGCGGACTCATGGCGGCTCGTGCTGATTGCATGGCTGCCACAATAACGCTCCTCCTTTCACTCCTCCTCTCTCTGTCTCTCCGTCTGTGTGTCTCTCCGTCTCTCCGTGTGTCTGTCTGTGCTTTCTCAGCTACCATCGAGGCCATTGAAGCCATCGAGGGGGTTGAGGACGGAGAAGGTAATCACCAGCCGGCCTCGCTATCTGTGCTGCTCAGAGGTTACATAGCCACCGGTAGTGTGCACTAGCTAGCTTGCTAGTCTGCTAGCTAACATAGTTCATGGTGGCTATGAAAGGTCAGGGGCTGCGTCATCAAAAATGCATATATTGTGATAGTTAGCTATTTGGGAAATATTTGTATGAATAATATACCTGAATGTCCTGTTCAGACATATACTACATTTTAGTTTTTAGCTATTAAGAAAACCGTTGTCCAGCCCCACCCTGCCTCACAACTGCCGCCTCTGTGATTGGTCCCTTGTGGGCAGGTGACCTGCCGGGATCATGTGACCTCTCTGCGACTGGGGCATTCCAGACCTAAGAAACACAGGAAAACAAAAAATTAAACAAACAAAAAAAAAAAGTACAGATATTCATTCTTAAAAAAAAAAATTATCTGTCAATGCTGTGTTGTGAATGCATCCCCTGTAGAGCAGCGTATCACATCATCTCTGCCATGTTTCCATCAGAATAGAGCAGAGTGGATTAGACAGCTTAAATATTTGTAATTGATCCCGGTGTGGTTTTCTAATGGAAACATTGGTGTTTGTGTGAGTTCCTTGTGATTCAGAATGTAATTTCTTTAAAAAGAGGTGCGTGAATCAGTAACTTCCTCTTCAGCTGCTTTCAGCTGTCACAGATTTTCATATTGTGGTGTGGGGGTGTGTTTTCAGTGAGCTTTACCAAGCAGAATGAAAGTGTGAATGAGTGGATGGTACGAGTGTGTGAGCTTTCTTGTCACTGTAGTACACTCATATTTTTGTGTCAACAAAATTTACAGATAGATGCTAATTAGTGATGCTAATGATTCCAGTTTCTGATGCTCACTTAATAATGTAAGAACTACATACCCGTTATCAACGCACAGGTCTAAACCATTCCTTCTTACCTACTCTTCTCTATAATCCCTTATTATTTCCTCCAATTATTATTATTATTCCTGTTATTCCTATATTATTCCTCCAATATTTAAATTTTTGATTAAAAAAAAAAACTTTAATCACTAAATTCTGATTTCCTCAAATGTGGCAGAGTATTAAAGAAAGAGTGGGTGGGGTATTAAAGAAATAGTGGGCGGGGTATTAAAGAAATAGTGGGCAGGGTATTAAAAAAGATTGGGTGGGGTATGAAAGAAAGATAATGAGTTTTTATTGATCACATATACACAGTGAAATTCTTTTGTCGTCACATACCCCAGCATGTTAGGAAGCTGGGGTCAGAGTGTAAGGTCAGCCATGATACAGCGCCCCTGGGGCAGAGAGAGTTAAGGGCCTTGTTCAAGGGCCCAACAGTGGTAGCCTGGCAGTGCTGGGGCTTGAACCCTGACCTTCTGATCAGTAACCCAGAGCCTTAACCACCAAGCCACCACTGCCCAAAAGAAAGATTGGGTGGGGTATTGAAGAAAGAATGGGCGGAGTATCGAAGAAAGTGTGGGCGGAGTATGAAAGAAATAGTGGGTGTAGTATGAAAGAAAGAGTGGGCAGCTTATGAAAGAAATAGTGGGTGGGGTATTAAAGAAAGTGTGGGTGGGTTATTAAAGAAATATTGGGTGGGTTATTAAAGAAAGAGTTGGTGGGGTATTAAAGAAAGCTTAGGCGGGGTATTAAAGAAAGTGTGGGTGGGTTATTAAAGAAAGATTAGGCAGGGTATTAAAGAAAGTGTGGGCGGGGTATTAAAGAAAGATTAGGCGGGGTATTAAAGACAGAGTGGGCGGGGTATTAAAGAAAGATTAGGCGGGGTATTAAAGACATTATGGGCGGGGTATTAAAGAAAGATTAGGCAGGGTATTAAAGAAAGTGTGGGCGGGGTATTAAAGAAAGATTAGGCGGGGTATTAAAGACAGAGTGGGCGGGGTATTAAAGAAAGATTAGGCGGGGTATTAAAGACATTATGGGCGGGGTATTAAAGAAAGATTAGGCAGGGTATTAAAGACAGTATGGGTGGGGTATTAAAGAAAGATTAGGCAGGGTATTAAAGACAGTATGGGCGGGGTACGTTTCTTTTTAATTGATCTATTAAAATGTCCTCCAGTCGGTAGCAGCCGTGTGTGTGTGTGTGTGTGTGTGTGTGTGTGTGTGTGTGTGTGTGTGTGTGTGTGATGTACAACACAAAACAGTGTTTAAACAGAGCCATGATTCTATATTCTTTGTCTTTCCCTCTCTCTTCTTTCTCTCTCTTGTCTCTCCCTCTGTCCTTTTGTCACTCTTTCGGTCTCATTCTCTTTTCTACATCTCCCTTCATTTTTTTTGGATTCTTTCATCTCTCTGTCTTCTCTCTTACTCTTCTCCTTGTATCCCTTTATTTCTGTTCCTTTCCTCTGCCTTCTTTCATCCTGATTCTCTCCTTTCCTTGGATTATTTCTCTCCTGCTCTTTCTGCCGCTCTCGTTCTCTCCCTCCCTCTCTCCAGCTATCCGTGGTTTCTCCCCGCAGCATAAGATCAGAAGTTTTGAGGAGGCGAAGGGTCTGGACCGGATAAACGAGCGCATGCCGCCGCGCCGCGACGTGCTCAACAGCGTGGGGCTGTCTATGGGCCGCATGAACATGGCCGAGTCCAACGGCACCGACGACAACAGCAACCTTCAGTGACTCCTCATCATCATCCTCCTCCTCTTCTTCATCCCCGTCTGTGCTCTCGCTCTCCCTTATTTTTTCCCCTTATTCCATCCGTCTGCATTGCTGCTTTTTTTTCTCTCTCCCTCTTCACAGTTGACGACCAGCTGTGGTTTGAGATGCGGCCTGAGTGAACTACGGATGAGCCAGAAGTGTTTTTATTTGGATTTGAAAGGGAGGATGTAAAAAGCGTGTGATACTGGGAGGAAGTGCTGGAGGAAGTGCTGGAGGAAGTGCTGGAGGAAGTGCTGGAGGAAGTGCTGGAGGAAGTCCTGCTCTGAAGCTCGGTCTGGTCGTGATTTAGTGAAGAGGAAGAGAGAGACGAGTGTGTGTGGGTTGTATAATGACATATTAACTACAAACTGATAATAGAGTGTTGGAGCGCTGTTTTCTTGGATAAGTTTATGTCTGCTTTCTGTGTGTGTGTGTGTGTGTGTGGGTGTGTGGGTGGGTTGGTTGACTTGTGTAATTACATTGTAAGGAAGTAGGCTTAATCACAGAAGACTATTCCTCTTTTCCTGCCTGCTGGAAACTGAATATTATGGCGTCTGCGATATTCATTCACTGTCAGAGGAGTGTGTGTGTGTGTGTGTGTGTGTGTGTGTGTGTGAGTGTGTGTGAGTTTGAGTGTGTCAGGGCTGTCAGTTTCATTAAAAAATGGGGGGGGGGGATGGGGGGCCTCTGTTCTGGCTGCCAACATGGACATGCTGCGAGATATTAAAGAATATTTAGTACGTACAGCCCAGATTACAATCCTGCTCAGCATGACAGCTAATGATCGATAAAAAAAAAAAAAAAAATACTGTCACACTTTTAACCTGATAAACACAACAGCAATCCAAGAAGTAGGAAGAAATGTGAAGTTTTTCCATCGTGATAAATTCAGCATGTAAGGGTGTAACACAAAGCCATTGCAGACCCCAGGTAGAGCACTACACGCCCGTGAATAAGAGTCTGCTGGAAATGAATAGAGAAATACGTGATAATTGAGATGTAACCAAATAAGATAAGATAAGATAAGCTTTATTGATCCCACACTGGGGAAACTCCTTCGTTACAGCAGCCCAATTACACACACACACACACACACACACACACACACACACACACACACACACACACACACACAAAAAAAAAAGATAGGAAAGAATACACATTAAATAGGAATAGAATTGAAAAAGTGTCTAAAAATATATACACAATAGGAATGGAACATAAGAATAATAGTAGTGAAAAATAATAATAATGGTAATATGTACACTATGAACACCTCAATGTATGTACAGATGAATACAAATATGAATATATACAGATCAGTAACACCTCGTGTATATACATGAATGGATTATTGCACAGTTAACAATAGAGGGTGAGCAACAAATAATAATAAATGAATAAATGTTCATATCGCGGAATTATTGTGAATGTGTAGGTTGATGATGCAACACAGCTAGCAGTGCGGATTGAACGGAGAGTATATTTCTAAACAGATACGGTTGTTGTTGTTGTTTTTTGTTGTTCGTTCGTTGTTAAGAAAGCTTGCCAGAAAGGTTCACCGGAAATCAAGTTGAGACCAGATCCCATCACGGAAAGTCACGTGGTCAGCTTGGATGGGGTTTAAATTGAACAACTAGTTTGTTTATATTCGCAGGAACAAACAGGAAGATACAAAAAGTATAGATTTGTGAGTGGGATTTAAAAAAACAACAACAACAATAAAAACAATCCCATGCATATGGTTTTAGGTTTCATATTTAAATGAGACATTAAGAAGAAGAAGAAAAAAAACAAACATAGCCACACCCAGTTCAGAATTAAATCTGAATACAGACACAGATAGTAGTGTTGTGTTGCGTCCCTAATATTTTCACTTTTAGCATGTGAGAATAAAGTTTCATGTAAATATCGTGTTTATTCAAAGCCCTTTTAAAAAAAATAAAATAAATAACGCCAGCATCAAAAAGTCTGAATACATTTTAATTCACAGAGTAAAAGAAAACGAGGTCCTAAACAATCACACATTCAGAATTGTCTCAAATTTCAATGGTAAAATTTGATCCGACAGCCCTACTGTGTGTGTGTGTGTGTGTGTGTCTGTCTATATATATATATATATAGTATATACTTTCTCAGTCTCTAGCTCTTCTATACCATGTTTTGCTACTAGTATTTAACAGATTAGCCTCCAGTGCCGTTCACTGAAGACCAGGACTTGACAAAAAGACGCCGTTCATGTTTACTCGTCCGCTCTGTGCGATGTTACGCTGCTGTCGCCGCGTTTTACTGAAACCGCTGTAATCACTCAGCCGTAGGACCCGAACACCTGCTGGACTCAAAAAGAGACGCACACATTCACATACCATGTTTATATCTGTAACAGTCGAGGAGGATCAGTGGGATTAGGAGGTTCTGGCATTTATGGACATTCACACACTGACATTCTTTGTGCAAATATATACCTACTGTATGGTCTCAATCAGGTCCTGGCCTGCCCAGCTGCAAAAGACTGATCCGGCTACCGCGTAACAAGCCTTGGGATCTTGCTTTGTAAATAAACTGTAAAAGGTTTGTTTGTTGTTTTTTTTTTCCACATTGATTTTTTTCTATTTAAGTGCACATGATTTATTTATGTTTATTTTCATTTAGAATTTTTTTTGTTTTTTTATGGTTTGCTGGTTTACTGTTGCTGTACATTTCAGTGACAACGCTTGTGAGTTTATTATTTATGATTTCTTTTGTTTCCTCTCCTCTGTCCGTGTACAGAAGTCGTTCGGTTGCGTGAATGATCGTAAAACTGTTTGAAAAAGCCATCCAGGCTGCATGACTGCATGGGAAAATTCAAACATGTCAAGCAAATACAGACGCGCCTTCTCGCGTCCTCATGTTTTTAAGAAGATATATTCCAGTCATCATTATTCTCTTCGATATTCTTCTTGTTTATTATAAAAATGAGCTTTCTGCTGTTTCTGGCTTCTCTTCTCATTTGGTCACTCATTGTATTTTACTTTAAAACTGAAAACTGAAGCGGTTCATGAGTTATTTGTGATTCTCTCTCCTTCTTTCTCTCTCTCTATCTCTCTCTCTCTTTTTCGTATTTTTCTCTTAGTTTTGACATTTTGACTTTTGATCTACACACAGTGTACGCATGCCCCATGGGACAAATCTCTTTTTTTACTCTTGAATAAAATATGCATGGACCTTTAGCCATTTCTGTGCTCGCTGTATAATGTACATGCACTCACACGTCATTAATCTGCGTATTAGTGACGTGACAGATTCTCCACACTGAAATCAGTGCACATTTCTGTACCGAAACTGATTATAATGTTGATTATAAGGTCCCAACATCTACAGTCTAGCCGTAGCACATATGATATTTGCAGTCCATCCATCTTCTATACCACTTATCCTTTTCAGGGTGACAGGGAACCCTGGAGCCTATTGGCACCCTGTCCAGCCTGGACAGGGTGCCAATCCAGCACCCATTCATACACTACAGACACTTTTGACATGCCAATCAGCCTAACATGCATGTCTTTGGACAGGGGGAAGAAACCCCCGCAGCACAGGGAGAACATGCAAACTCCACACACACAGGGCCATGGCAGGAATCGAACCCCCAACCCTGGAGGTGTGAGGTAAATGTGCTAACCACTAAGCCACATGTTCTCAAAAACACAACACAAACACAACACAAACACAACACAAACACAGACACAAAGACAACACAAAGACAACACAAAATATAAACAAAAAGCACAACAATACATATAAAAATGCAGACAGATTAATATAGATTAATACAGATTAAAAACCAGGAGACCAGTCAGGAAATGTTCAAAAGTTGTATGAAAAAAAATGTTCAAAAAAAGCTATTTTTCAGTCTTGTGGTACGAGAGTAAATTGTCCCGCGTCTCCCACCTGAAGAGAGGAGATCACAGAGGTCGTGTGCAGGGTGAGTGGGATCTCTAATCATTTTGGAGGTTCAAATAAATGTCCTGAACTGATGGTAACTGTGCCCCAATGATATTTTGTGCCATTTTGATAACTCGTTACAGAGCCTCCTGTTCCTCTCTTGTGCAACTACTGTACCAAGATGCTATATGTCATCTGCACATCGATAAAAGTTCACAAGAAGTTTCTGAGGCAATCTCTTTTTTTTAATCTTCTCTGAAAATAAAGACGTTGTTGTGCCTTTCCAACAACAGTGGAGGTGTGTGTCCGAGAAAAATCCTCTGTAATGTTCAACCCCAAGAATTGAAAACGGGTGACTCTCTCCACAGCTACTCCGTTTATGAACATCGGACTCAGATCAATTTTCCTTGTCTTCCCTAAATCCACCACAGTCTCTTTTAGTGTTAAGGGTGAAATTATTGCTGGTGCACCACGCTGTCAGATTTTGTAGTTCATCCCTGTATGCATGCTCATCATTGTTCGTGATCAAGCCAGTGATTGTTATAATATCTGCAAATTTTACAATTTTATAAAGGCAGTCAGGAGTGAAGAGTGCATATAACAGGGGACTCAGCACACATCCCTGTGGAACACCTGTATTCAGGGTAAGACTAGAAGAAGTGTACTTTCCTAGTCTGACATTCTGGGAGCGGTCGGTTAAAAAGTCCAAAATCCAGCTGCGGATGGCTGCACTCACTCCCAAGCTGTAGAGTTGGGACACAAGTGCTTTGGGGATGACCGTGTTAAAGGCTGAGCTAAAATCAACAAACATCATTCTTACATGTGGGTTCGAATTATCCAGGTGGCCCAAGGCGGTATGCAGAACGAGATTGATTGCATCCTCCGTTGATCTATTTTCCCGGTAGGCAAACTGATGCTGTTCTAGAGTGGCTGGAATGATACTTTTAATGTGTTCTCAAAGCACTTTGATATTAAAGTGCAATTGGGCAATAATCATTCCAGCAGCTCACCTTTTGTTGTTAGGGGATGGGCACGATTGTTGTAGTTTTATGACACTTAGGAACAACAGCATAGGTCAAGGAGAGGGTAAAGATGCTGGTCGGCACATTCCCAAAGTACACGCCCAGGAATACTATCAGGACCAGCCGCTTTCCTCACATTTACACCGTGCGAAACTCTTCTGAAGTTGACTGTATCAAATATTAACGATTCATGTTGGTCGAGTGACAGTGCAGGCCATACTGTACCATTATTTTTGTTCTCTGTGTCAAAACAGCTAAAGAACATGTTCAATTCCTCTGCCAAACAGAGATTATAATTTATGGATGGGATTGTCATTCCTTTTATAATCTGTGACTGTTTGTATGCCTTGTCACATACGTCAGGAATTACCATCACTGGAGCTGTTCTCAATATAAGTTTATAATTAAGTTTTGCTGTCTTAATACATGTATTAGAACATGTATTTCCTTGACTGTGGTTACACTGTCTATGCAGAAATTAATATAGGAGAGGACAAATGAGGTGTATTGCTCTAAGTCTATAGAAGAGTTATTTCAAGCAAAAATACTCCATTCAAAACAGTCCTGGTGACTTGATGGTTAAGGTTCTGGGTTACTGATCAGAAGGTTGGGGGTTCAAGCCCCAGCACTGCCAAGCTGCCACTGTTGGGCCCTTGAGCAAGGCCCTTAACCCTCTCTGCTCCAGGGGTGCTGTATCATAGCTGACCCTGCACTCTGACTCTAACTTCCTGACATTCTGGGGTATGCGAAGAATAGAATTTCACTGTGCATATGTATATGTGATCAATAAAAACTCATTAACATTGCTCCCTCAGGCCAAACTCTAATCACTTTACTTAGCTGGTTTAATCCTATTAATGAGTGACTTGTAAGCTGGCACCATTAATAGGGAAAGATGGTCAGACTGTCCAAGACGGAGACATGGCAGGGTTTTATATGCATTGTCAACATTTGTATATACATTATCTTAATATGTTCTGGCCTCTGGTTGGGTATTTAACATTCTGATAAAAGTTTGGATATACTGACTTAAGGTTCGTCTGATTAAAATTCCCTGCCACAATGAAGACTCCTTCAGGAAGTGAATTCTGCTGTTTACTAATGGCAGCGTATAATAGCTCAAGAGCCAATTTTACATTGGCATTTGGAGGTATGTAGACAGCAATCACAAGAACCACAGAGAATTCTCTTGGGAGATAAAAGGGCCTGTAGCTAACCACTGTATATTCCAAATCAGGTGTACAAAGTTTGTCCATGATGACTGTCTTTGTTCACCAGGCATTATTCACATACTATTATTCACAAAGTCCACCTTCTACTTTCTTGCCAGCATTAGATGTTCTGTCTGCACGGAACAATGTGCAACCTGTAAGTTCCACTGCAGAGTCGGGAACATTGCCGTTTAGCCATATCTCCATTATGATCAGAATACAACAGTTCTTAGTACCTTGTCGCGATGTCATCCTAAATCGTATTTCATCCATCTTGTTTTGAAAGGGATGGAACATTTGCAAGAAATATTGTTGGCAGTGGAAGTTTATAAGCGGTAGCCTTTAGCTTCACTTGTGCATTCTGCTGTTTGTAGAGAATAGGGAGCAGTGCATGTCACAACATCTCTCTCATACGTTAGTGTTAACATCTAAGACAAACAGTGGCAAACAAAAGAATTGAAACTGAGATGTTCTACAGGTTCTGTGAAGCTGAAGTGTGTACAAAATTCCACTGAGGTCATTAACAGCAAACTAGTTCTGCACTCGAGTGTGTGGAGAGGCTGCTGTTGTGCTGAGCTTCACTCCACCTGGGGTAAACATTCACCAGAGCCAAGAACACCATGTCAGGTGTACATTGAAATTACGAGTCCGTGAGCGATAAAAAGATGCTTAAAGGAAGCCGGGTTTTTTTTTGTCAGGTCAGGATTTCCGTTTTTCTAATAAGCTAATTTCATCTTGCAGTGTTCCTGAGCTTGGTATAGGAACAGAAAGAGGAAGCGTTCTAACAACACAGATTTCACTGACCAAACCCAGAAGTGAGGCAACTGGCTACAGACAGATGTTGTGTGACCAACAAAATACAACTTTTACCAGCTGTAATTCATTCTAAACTGAAATATGTCATTTAATTTCCTATTTCAAATTTTTTAAATTCAGTTTACAGTGAATTACAGCTGATAAATTGTACTTCCTGCCTTCGGTTCTGTTAAGGATTAGGAAGATATTGTGCTAATGTTTAATGTCATTAAATTTTTTATTTTTTTTATTTTATTTTATTTTATTTTTTTTTTAAGCGAACACGGCTACATTCTAATATTAGGCAATGTTAAATAAAAAACTTTTATATTTAATTTAGAACTTTTATCTGTAAACAACATGGCAGTGCATGAACGCTTTCGAATCAGACGGAAGTAAGAAGCAAGTCCTACTGATTTCTCCTACATGATGTGAAAGTGGCATTAAAGTGATGATGGACTTACTTAAAACGCTGAAACCCTAAAAACATCATCATTTTCAAAAGAGATTTCTGGGCTTTTCTGAACGGAAATCAACAAAAGCTCTGCCAAGGTACAAAGAAAGAAAAGAAACAGACACAGATTTCCCCCTGTAGTTGACATAGCAATTCCACCAAAAAAAAGAAGTCAGTTTATAACTGTTTGGCTAAGTTTAACAATGTTTTATTTATTAAGAACAATATTGCATGGTCTTCCAAGAAAGATTGGGTGACTTTAAAACAACGTGTCTAAAGGCACGCTACACATACGGTAACACACAAACAATGCACTGCTGGGAAATAAGGACTTGAAGATCAGTGAGTCAGCACAGTTCCGGGAGAATATTGCATCACTGAAATAGCCGATTATTTGGGTTTGTACAACCTGTTTTGGTCGTTGGTGCGGGAAGAATATGTGAAGTCATTTCTGTCACATGGATTACTTTAGAAATACAGATATTTTTTTTTACATGTCCACCATAATCCACCATACATGCAGAAATTGGAATTTTCTTTAATGTTGAAAGGGATTGTAAACACAAGAAGTTAATAGCACATCTCAAATAACAGCAACACAAAAAGCAGGATCTTGCAGGATCTGGAGTAGCCTCATAAGTTAGGTTTCTAGAGACCAGCTTCAGGATTGATCAAACTTTATGATCCAAATTGGTATCACACACTCTTATACTAATATACATTCTTCTGTCAAATTCAGTGATGGAATGTAACGAAGTACAAATACATCATTACTGTACTTAAGTACATTTTTCAGATATCTGTACTTTACATAAGTAGAATTAAGGGTAGATACTTTTCATTTTTACTCCATTACATTTTGCAGCAAATGTCTATACTTTCTACTCCACTACGTTTCTACAATGCATTCCGGGAGAGCATTGCTGGTCCACTAAAGTTTAAACCAATCAGGTACGATCCCTTCTTTAACGAGACCAGAACGTGCCTTTTGCAACAGTAGTAGCCTGACAGTTGAAAAAATGGATTCATAAGAGGCAAATCTCTCAGCCATCTGATACATGCCACCCATGGCCCGATTTAAAAGACTTATTTGAGATAACAGGTTCTGAGAATGACTTGTGGAGATTTCATTGCATTCTTTTTCTCCCTCGAAAACACGAGTTGCTGGATTTCAAGAATTTGCACTCAAATTTGAAGAAACTTATTGAGGTAAGTCAAGTTGTTGTTGAATGCTAACTGAAGTTAATGTGCCTTACTGTTGCATGTAAAACTTAGGTTCATGACGTGGTATTCATCCTGTAAGCTTAGCTAAATGCTTGTTGAAATACAACAGTAGCAAGTGAACACGATTTGGACTTTAGCCTATTATATCTAGTGTAATGTAATGGGCAAGTAAAGCAGTAGCTTAGCTTGTTGTGCATGCCTTGCTAGCACAATGTCTTGATCTCTGCTTGGACAAGCGATGGCTTGCTGCCTGTCAGACCAGGGGTTCATAGCTCCTTCAATATTTAGATGGTGATCATAGAACACGATGTACCATTGTAGAAAAGTGCTTGGTCTTTCTAGGGTGTTAAATTAGCCTTAATGGGCAATTAAAACAGGTTAGTTTGCATAGTTTGCTAGCACAATGTAGGCCTAAATTTGTCTTCGTCCTGTGTTTGCAAACGTTGTCGGTTAGGCAATGGGAAAAGTATGATGGTTGAATAAATTAGAATTAAGATTAATTAAGAGTATATTATTCTTTTTATTTTCAGAGAAGGCACAGATCTTATCTACAGCGATACCTTGCACTGACAGCAACCACAATCAAAAGGACGAGGAATGGGTGTGGTGAGGGTGCTTCAACTAGTAAGCAGCAGAAACAGGAGGACACCAGAGGAGCACTGATCGTGGAGTTATAAACTTTATTGTCCAGGGTTGGCACCCCTATGGAGTTGTAGAACAGTCAAGTTTAATGCAGCATTTTCAGCCCAGTTATACTGTGATGTCTCGAACAATAGTTCGAACCAAGATAGAAATCAAATACATAGCTACAACAACAGATTGCTGTTCTGCACGTTGTCAGAGTTTAATTGGGGTGACCGCTCACTGGATAGAGAGATGCTCCATAGCTCTTGCTTGCAGGAGGCTAACAGGATCCCACATGTTTGAAGTATTAGGGACCACCACTGACAATGCATCCATTTGTGGAAGGACGTTCAGCAGTAGGGGAGAAGGTAATGGTCGTGAATGACAGTGAGGAACATGAAACTCTGGGAGTGGAGGCAGAGCGTGTTGAGGTAGAAGCTCTCATGAAGATGGTTGTTCGGAATATCAGCTTCCAAAGAATCACCGTTGTGCTTGTCATCTTCTTAACCTGACCTCAACATTGGACGCCACAAAAGCAAACTCAAACGAGATCTACAAAAAAACTTCACATGCAGCATTTGCTAAGTGCTAAGTGCTCGCTCCACCATAGCTGCGGAGCTGATTGAAAAGGAATGCAAGCTCCAACTCATCCGCCCAAATGACACCGGGTGGAACTCCCTGTTTCTTGCTATGGCACGATTACTGAGAATCATCAAAGACAGAGAAGAAGGAGTAATCAGAGCGGTTGCCATTGCACTTAAAGTCCCCATGTAAGTGTTGCCGAGAGCAGATGTTCAGCTATGATATGGATGTAGCAATAATTATTGTAGTTGGTTAACCATGTAAACATACATCGAGTTACCACAACAGAGTATTATATCTCTATTTCTTTAGGCCTAGCTCTTATTATAAACTCATATTCATATTTCATATTTTTAACATTTTATGCTGCCAAACACATTATCTTGGATAAACATGTCAAACTGCATTGCAGTTATTTTCTGGTGTTTGCTTATGCATGTTGCCATATTCAATATACTTTCAGCTATTAAAATAACCAAGTCATAAACACCATCAATATTAATTTATGAAATAGTTCATACTAACATTATGCCTATGTGGATATGTGAAATATTTTATCACTGTATGATCTTATGTATGATAGTCTATACCTGTGTGACAGGTTCAGACCTGCAGAACTTGCTTTCTTGACTGAATATGTTGCAACCATGCGCCCAATCTCCAAGGCACTGAACATAATGCAGACAGAGGCGGATGTCCATATGGGATGGTGTTGTGGATAAAAAAGGTCATAAAATAAACATAAGGGAGAAGAAGGAAAAACGGGCACCTTGACACGTAGAAGCGGGATTAGGCGGACATTGACAGATTGGAATTACGAGCAATTTAAGAGCAGTAATAGTCAAAAAAAAAAAAAAGTCAAAAAGAAGTGTACGAGCTGAGGAGTGCTAAAACACATACACACACACACACACACTCGTGCAGTCAAGGGCGGGCAAGTAGACACAACATACATAAACACACACGAATAACTTTAATAATATCTTATAGTGATAGAGAAACTCTATAAAAAACAGAATAGTAGGATATGCAGGACAGTAGAACTGTAATGATATTAAGAAGTTGGAAGTACAGTAAACCGCTTTTCAAGTAGTATAAATATATATAAAATAAGAAATATAGTGCAAATATGAAAATAAATTATAAATGAGAAGTACGGGAAAAAAAGGAAAATATAACTTACTCATGATTCAGATGGTGAAGATTCTCGTCTCGCAAGGAAAGCCTTAATTTTTAGAGAACCATGAAGAAAGCCAGTTATAAGGGTGGCTGCCCCCCCCTCGAGATAACGATAAGACCAAGGTCCCTCCCGGTTGTTTAGTCGTCTTGCTTACGTCATTTTTATTACCTAGGGAAATGGGAATCATGGTTTCTGAAGACCTAGGTAAGGGAGAACCCTGGTTTTTGAAGACCTAGGTAAAAGAGAACCCTGGTTTTTGAAAACCTAGGTAAATAGAAACACTGGGTTTTTGTTTCCTGGGTTGTTGGAAATGCCTGAGTTCTGATTTTATGTGTAAAGTAAAACCCCGGGTTTCAATTCTATGGGTAAGTGAAATAGGCCTTTTCTGGAAACCTATGGGTTATCTAGTGTGTAAATACAGTATAAATACTGGAGCTTAAGCTCAGGGTAGGGGGGATCACTTCTGAGAATTCTCATCGGTGTGGATCTCGTGTGGTGGAATGGAACAATAAAGCTGGACCCTTGCTTCTTCTCACTCACGGCTGGTGTATTTTTTCTATCTCCAACTGGTCTCAGAGGTAGATGTGAGTATTGGCTTCTAAGTTGAATTTTAAATGTTTTTGGGTAATAGGCTAAATTCGAGCCAACATTGGTGCCCACCATAACCATCCTAACTGTGAAGCTTGACCATCTCCGAACCAGTTTTGCTTCCAAAGTTTCTACATATTTGACAAGCAATGAGGACTTGCTAAAACTCATTTAAATCATTCTTTAAATTGCCAGATGCCTAAAAGTTGTGAATACTGTTGTACAGGGACAGTAGTGGAGGTTCTCTAATTAACCCTTGCAACGAACAGCTCCTGATCATAATAAAATTCAACAATTGATCTGAAAGCTTGATCAAAAGTGTTTTACTCTAGTCACTGAGGAGCAAAATGACCATAGCCTGGTTGCCATAATGGTCATATCTGGTTATGGAGACACACACACAGTACTCTTATAAAACAATGTTTCCCTTATTTGTTGTTAATGGAAATTGTTGTGTGTAGGTATGGACTACATCAAAACTCATACAGAACATGAGCCAGTGCAATCCACAGGTAACCTCTCAGGGTCATCAGAGGAGGAGGACTACTTCGGTATCATGAAGGGCAACATTCAAGAGACCACCAGACAGCTAAGATGCGTACTTGGCCAGCACAGTTAGTACTATGGATGTACTCAAATCAGTGCCTGCAGTTGTCTCTAAAGGTAAACACACCCTTACCTTCCTCTGTAGCCTGCGAAAGACTATTTAGTTCATCAGGACAGATTTTCTCTCCCAAAGAAGCCAGACTGGACTCAAAAAACTTTGTAAATCAACTCTTACTGAAGTTGAACCAGAAATTCTGGTGATATCCACATGTGAGGGTTAAGGAACTGCTTGGAGATTAGGGAGGGTTCCAAATGTCCATTGCCAGGTTGTTTTTTTTTATTTTATTTGAGACTTGGAGGCATTGATGGTGGAGTTAAAATATATGCAATTAAATGTACTGTACAATTATGCAAAGCATAAATAAATCCTATTACTGACATGTTCCTGTAAAATTAGAAGCTACGCACAATTATGCAGAGAAATAAATACAAATGGCCTAGTCCTTAAACATAACTGCTTGTTGCATTCTAGAATGGTTTTTCATGTAAAAGTTAATATGGCAAGAATATCCTCACAGACGTTGAAGAAAGGAAAGGCTTAAAACTACTAACAGCCACTAGCCGTGTTTAGCTGTGGTTACATTCTCATTTCAAATTAATTCTCAATTCTCAACAAGTCTCATTTTCTCATTCTAAGATCTACCTTTGTCTTAAATAGACTCAGATCATCGTTCCTGCCTGGCAGGACAATCCAGTGCCTATTCCTAGGTTGTTTAGTAGTGTGTTTGATTTGTTTTCTATACTGCAGTCAACATCGCACAATGATATGCATTAGATAGCTGTTTTACAGTTAAATAAATCTTTTAAAGGTATAACCAGACTTCTTTGTTGTATTTGTTTAATGGCATTTAACTCTGCAGGTCAAACCTGGTCAAACTTATCTACTGAATTGTAATCATACCGAGTGTGAATTGTGGCACAGAGGGTAAACATAAGTTCAACAACCTTTCCAATAATCAAAAGAGATTGTTTGTATTACCAGTAGCATCATCTTTAGCATTCTTTATTAAAATGGCACAGCCCACACTATGCTTTAATTAAAATATAGATACTTTTAATACTTTAACTATATTTAAAAGCAAGTACTTACTTACTTTTACTTAAGTAGGGTGGTTAATGTGGTACTTCTACTTTTACTAGAGTATATTTTTCTCTGGTTATTTGTGTTTTATTTAAGTACAAAGAGTACTTCCTCCACCACTGGTCAAATTACTGTGACTCACGTCAGTCTGGAATACAATCATAAAGAACGGATCATAAAGTAGCACAAAGGAAGAGTCCAAAACCAAAATGATAAACCAGGGTTCCATTATGTGTCACTTGGATGACGTAAATAGGAAATATTCAATGGTTACTGCTTATACTTGCTGAGTCAGGGTTTTTTTTAAGGGCTGGATCTAATTGCTTCAAACACTTGGTCTTCATCAGAGACATCAGTTTCATCATACTTTTTCCTGCAATTCAGTGTCTTCAGTAATATTTGTGTTGTGATCCTTTTGAAAGCATAACGGAGTCATTAACATTATCCCCATTCGTTTCATCGAAGGTTTGGCTTACTGACACATTCTCTATGAGAAAGTTTGCTATCTTTCATCTGCCTTTGTCTCACACACTAGGAGCCAATGACCTGAGCCTCAAATGCTAATGGACTCGGCATCTCAGATATGACAGGTATGAAATATGACATACTTAAAAACGCTGATGGCCCATCTTTAAATGGAAGATTAATATCAAATCGAATAATTAGTACATCCAGAACTGCATGTCAGAAAGCCCAGGGTGGAAGATCTAATGTTCTGATGAAATCTCATGATGGAAATACTCAAAATGCACTTAATATAATTATAGGAAGTAGGGAGTAGAGGCACACAAAATGCTTTTTATTTCTGATGCTTTAACCCCAATCTTCTTTCCAAATACAAACATACACAGATAGAAAGAAACAAAAAAGGGTCTGAAAATGAAAGCTTGGAATAGTAATGTTGGGACAATTTAGGGATTTTTAAGATATTGAGCATTAAAGCTTTGATCATTAATAAGGACGAGTTGGATACTTTTAAACTTGACTTTTTTGTCAGATGTGTCAATAACATTTACAGAATCAACGATTTTTATTTATTTGTTTATTTATTTATTTTTAGAAAAAATAACATAAAATAAACACATTAAAAAAATGAACAGAACCATATAATGTCAAGATTGGGGCATTGGAGCTTATAACAATGGTTACAATTCATTTAGAATTTAACAGAATGTGTTATAAGCAGTGTTTATAACACATTAAATACTGCCATACTGAAGAAATTCTGCCCTAGTTTGTAAGTGCTTGTTTTTTTTTGATAATGGTGTTTGAACACTACTTATAATGCATCTAGATATTAATCCATAATACATAATAAATATAGCTATAAAGTGTTATATAAGTGGTATTTTCTTGAATAAGTATAACAATGTGTATAATACTGTATGAATGCTTATGACCTTACCTCTAAGTCTTTGGGGAAACGTGCTGTTTTGCCAACGTAACGGTTTTTTATGTTAACGTTACAGCTAGCCACATCATAACCAGTCAAGCTCTCACTGTTTCTGAAATGACTCACTCTCTCTCTCTCTCTCTCTCTCTCTCTACACACACACACACATATATATATATATATATATATATATATATATATATATATATATATATATATATATATATATATATATATATATATATATAGACTGCTTTATATACAGCTTTATATAAGGAAACACCTTACTGAATTGAGACAACAGGTAACTAGTGTGTGATCCAGAAACACATCATCGTTGACCCGGTATTGCATAAACAATGTGAACGTTTTCGAAATTAATCTGCCATACTGAAACCACAACGAATACAGCAGTACTATAAGTGATGCCCTGTATATGAAATTCATTACTAACCCATATCTGCTGGCTTTAGACTGCGCAAACGTCTAATAAAAAATAAAGAAATTATTATTTATTTATTTTTTACATAGAACAAATCTACCATAAAGAGCTGTTTATTGTTACAGTAAACAGCTATGAACTGAATAAAGTTCATGTTTGGTGTGATAGCCTTTTTCTATGTAAACTCAGTAGTCTCAGGTACATTTTGTGCAGTATTATAGGGAAATTATCTGGTGTGTTTTACTGAGCATCCTGTGGATTCTGACAAAGTTCTTCTGGAGACTTTGTCACGCTGGTGGGCTTTGTGATAAGCTTGGTCCTCTTTTCCTTGCTGCTTGTGGCTTCCCTGCTCACACAAGGGATCCTTCTACATTCATTTTGAAGTGCAGAAGATCCAATTTGTACTGTCAGGGAATGCCCTGGTGTGCTTTGTCGGTACTCAAGCCAGCTGTTCACATCAGCCAGATCAAAGGCATGTGTAATCATGTTCTAAGGGTCCATTTTCTGGACCTGATGTCTCTCCTGTACAGACTTATCAGTTGATCCAGCTTGTCCACACCACCCATGGCCAGGTTATATCCCAGCACAACTTCAGGATGCTCGATTTTCACAAAGGATCCCTTCTTCTGATCCTGTCTTTCAACTTCATATTTCCAGCTCCAAC
This sequence comes from Ictalurus punctatus, assembly GCF_001660625.3. Classification (NCBI taxonomy): domain Eukaryota; kingdom Metazoa; phylum Chordata; class Actinopteri; order Siluriformes; family Ictaluridae; genus Ictalurus; species Ictalurus punctatus. The sequence goes on from NC_030429.2 coordinate 5,807,948, forward strand.
AAAGTTGGAAGCCATGACCACAGTACAGATTATAAAACCACTTAGTGAACACCACCTTTCGATCCCTGCTCCTGACCACATCATGGCTCCCTCTTTTTAATTTAGACATCTGTTTGTCACTCAACAGTGGTGAGTTGACAAAGCAGGACACTCTAGCTGTTCCGGCTGCATGTATCTTCTTCTTCTGCCAGCAACTCCAGCAAGTTGTAAGTTGTAAAGGAGTTATCAAATAAGATCTTGCGGTTTGGGCTGTGTAGCCGTTGACACAGATGGATTACCACTGAGGCTCTATGGCGTAAAATGGCTTAATCCCTCTCAGAGAGCTCTGTGGTGGCACCTTGGTATATAAGTACAATTTGATGCCCCATGGCTCTGACTTTCCTTTGAAAGTCAGGAAAGTTTCCCTCTGAATGGTACAATTTGATCGTCAATGCTCCTCCAGAGTCCAACTTCTGTGGAGAGTGAAAAAACATTGTTTTTGTACACGGTCATATAGAGGTCTGACTTTATAAAAACACATCTTTGTTTTCAGGAGGCCTGTTATAATTGTTTACGGCTTTGTGTTCGTAGATTGAAATGAAGCTGAAAATATGTGTATCTGGACAAGTTAACCCCAAGCAAGCCCAAGGGTTACACTTGATTTCCCAATATATTCATACTCTGGGGAACTTAAACACTCCCATTGCCATGTGTAAGCCTACAAGGGCTTCTATTTCCTGCACTGATGAATGTTTATACCCCTTCAGTCCAAAGACATGCATGGTAGGCTGATTGGCGTGTCTAAAGTATCCGTAGAGTATGAATGTGTGAGTGAATGTGTATGTGATTGTGCCCTGCGATGGACTGGCACCCTGTCCAGGGTGTACCCCGCCTTGTGCCCGATGCTTCCTGGGATAGGCTACAGGTTCCCTGCGACCCTGAAAAGGAGTAAGCGGTAGAAGATGGATGGATGAAAACACATTTGCTAAGAAGGCTAAGACTAAGACAGTACTGTATATGAGGTTTAGCTGCTCCAGTCTCCATCTTGACAAATGCATTACAAGTTGAAATTTATGAAAATTATGTTTTACTCAGTGTGGAAGTAGTGTACACTGGATTTACAGTACACTATGTGTCAAATTCACATCCACTGCCTCATTGCATTCAAACTTCCAAAAATTAATACTAAAACAAAACCCTGTTGTACCTAAAACATAGCACTAGAACTCACACCAGAACTTAATACATTATAGGATATGCATTGTTCATAACATTTGCATTCAGGCAAAACATAGCACTAGAACTCACACCAGAACTTAATACATTATAGAATATGCATTGTTCATAACATTTGCATTCAGGCGACTGCCCGTGTACTGTACTTGGGCTCGCATCTCACAGAGCCTAAACGCCGGTTCAAATCAACTCCTCAAATCTGCTGCTTTAGATGCAAGCCTTGACCTATGACTAAAAATGATTCAAAAACATGTGGGATGTTGGTCTTTGGTCTTTGGCCTGATTCAGTGTAAATCCTTTAAATCCTGAAATGTATCACCCCATGTAGAGACGTACAAATACTGTACATATATGTTAATAAAAAGAAAAGTTGATGGAGTGTGATGACACGAGAAGAGCAAGTATGTGTATGTATGTATATATGTATGATTTTAGCAGACATAAGCTGATGTGAGTTCTTCCTAAATGTATTTATAAAATAGAAAATATTGTTATTTAAAATAGAAAATATTGTTATTTAGGCCTTGATAAATAAAACCATCTAAAATCACTTAGGCCTAATAGTGCATACAGGTGAATAATATCTGTGATCCCTTCTGTTTCCTAGAAATGTCCCATTCTGATTTTAGTGCAGGTTATAGGTGTTAATAAATTGAATAGATCCATCCATCCATTTTCCATACCGCTTATCCTATAGGATCACAGGGAGCCTGGAGCCTATCCCAGGGAACTCGGGGCACAAGGCGGGGGGACACTCTGGACAGGGTGCGAATACATCGCAGGGCACAATCACATACACACTCACACACTCATTTACACATGAAGGACAATTTGGAAATGCCAATCAGCCTACAGCGCATATCTTTGGACTGGGGGAGGAAACTGGAGTACTCGGAGGAATCCCCAGGCACACAGGGCAGAGGCAGGGTTTGAACCCCAACCCTGGAGGAAAATGTGCTAACCACTATGCCACCGTGCCCCCAATTGTAAAGATAACATGTTTAAATAATAATAATAATAATAATAATAATAATAATAATAATAATAATAATAATAATAAATGTCTTATATTAGGGCTTACAAAAATGCTGATGAGAATTTAAGCATGACACCCCTGATATAGTGAATAAGGAATGGATTCACACACATCACTTCCCCCTCTGTTGAAAGACACTATGGCTTTGTCCATGTCTTTCTGTGTTTATTGCAACAACTAAGCTGGACTTACAGTCCATCTTAAATAAACAGCTGGATATCAAGCAGAAAAAAATAGCTCTAAAGCTAAGAAATACATTGTGTGACTTCCAACTGAAAAAGAAACTGAAAGTGTACCTCAGTGCTGAAAAAAAAAGGGCGTGGAGATGACAGACAGACATGAGAACAGCACATCTAGGAAAAACAAGAGAAAGACTGAGGGAGAGTGAAAGAGAGAGAGCAAGAGAAAGAGAGAAATAGAGCACGAGAGAGAGCGCAACAGAGAGAGAGAGAGAGAGACTGCTCAGTGTTACAGGTAAGTCTTTTTTCTATTTCTAAAATCATTTCTATGCTTTTGCTTCACTACAGTGATTTTTCCTGCTGTAATTAGTGTACACAATGTCACATTTTCAATGACAGTTTAAATTGCACCAGAAATGAATGAATGAATGCCTTTTATTGTCACTATACACATGTACAATGAAATTAAGAGCCACTCCTTTTTGTTCCATGCAAACATGTACATTCAATAAACAAGAAGAATAAACAGATAAATAAACAAATAAATAAACTACATAAATAAACAAGATAAATAAACAAGATATTGGGGTGGATGGGGGAGGTACTATGAAATGCACAGTTTTGAGACACTATATACATATGCTGTGAACTCAGTACATGTATGTGTTTATAAGAAAGACTTCCATACTGCAGTACTGTACAGTATTTCTGATTTTAGACATGGCACCCTTGCTTCATTATGCATGTAATTTTCATGATCTAATCTAAAGAGGAGGTCTATGGTCATGAATGCCTCATAATCCCTTCAGATATCAGACTTGGATTTACAGAGATTTACGTGGTTGTTATGATTATCATTGACATGATGGTTTGTTTAAAACCTGTTTCAGGACCTGCCTGGCTTCGGCAACATACTTAACCTGTCTACGCAATGATTTGCTATACAAAAGGCAGCTGTAAAGTATGCTGTCGTACAATGTAATACGATGAGGGGGAAAAACACTTGAATGCAGGGATATGGTTGGGGATCAGATGGCAGGCATGTTAATGAACAAATTAGTGGTTTATGGGGACTTCAGGTGATTACTCATTAATTTCGTTTTTATCAAGACTGCGGTTGGTGTTTATCTCTTCACCCCTGAGAAAATACCCACTGAAAAATACCACTCAAAAATTTATATTAGCACACATAACCCCAGATGTGACGTATTGAGTAAATTACATGCGATATGTTGCTGTTTCTGTCCATTCAATCTTGAGAAACCACCTCCCCCTCTTCCACCCCAAAAAAAACTCCTAATGTATCAACACACCAAGAAAGAACTCAAATTAGTGGCAAATTTAATATGTGATAATGCAATTAAACCCCTGTGTGTCAGTGCAAATGAGCTGGATTAATATATTTGTACAATTAGTTAACTTTAACTAAAAGTTTTTTAAATGTAACAATCACACTTATAAGCGAAAGATTGTAAACACTGATAAATATGAGAAACACAAAGATAGTTGCATTTATGTTGCCGTTTTTCGATGGCAATCTGAAGATTTTAGTCTCATCGTGATAGACATCAGTTAAAGTTGGACACTTTGAAGGAGTATTTAAGCATTTCGTCAGCATGAGTACTTTCATCAAAATCATCTATAAAACGACCTTTCGTCATTCAGTCATTCATCTTCAGGAAGCATTTAACCTGGCTTGATCAGGATCATGGTGGATCCGGAGTCTATCCTGGGAGCCCTGGGGGCAAGTCAGGAAAACACAGTGGATTGCAGGGCATCACACACACATTAATACACTCATTCACACCAAGGACAAATTTTACGTAGTCAAATGACCTGCCATGTTTTTGGGAGATGGAAGGAAGCCAGAGAACCTTAATGAATCCCATATGTGAACAGGGAGAACATTGTGTTCTCTTTCAGACCGGAAATTCTCAGTGTGAAGTGCTTTGTAGAGCCACTAAGGTTAAATATTCATGCAGACCATTTAATAGCACCAGTTGGTGTGTTTATTTCCTCATGTGCCAAAAGGAAAAAAAAACAACCCTGTGCTAGCATTTTGATGAAGATAAGTGTCCATGGTATATTAGTTGTACTGAATTTTAGACATGATCTAAACCGTTGTGTCATGCTTCATGCTTGTGTACGAAGATGTGGGAGTGAGTATGGATAGTGAGTTTGATATGGAGTTGATGCATGCTTGAATAC